>NC_141921.1:44680416-44937916 GCF_057802395.1 Ceratotherium simum simum | reverse complement strand
ATGTTTGCTTCATTATATAAGAAACTTATTTTTGTAGTAAGCTTTTTGAAAAACATTGTAAAGTGTTCTTCTACTTTTAACCATACCTAAGTAAAATTCTGTTAAATACAGCTCATCTAATGGCCGAGGTCTTGGGTCAGCATTTAGAACAGCAGTTGCTGTCGGTGGAAGGATGAGTGCTGAGGACCGACTAGGTGCCGGTAGCTCTTGTATCCGTTACAGCGATGGGTATCTGCGTTCTCCTGAGAGCGGGAGAGTTTTTGCCTCTGCGCTGGCTGGCTCTACCTAACTAGCTTTCTTTCCTCTCCCAGGTAGCTGCCACTTATTTTCCTTGTGTCTACTTCTCCACGTAGATGACCTTAATGCATTCACTTTGTCACTTCTATTTTGACTGTTGAAATATCTTTTTGTTTTCCCTTTCCCACCTTCTCAGCAGAGTTCCAAAGAGCTGAGGTTGCCATATAAGTGGTTCTTGGATAAGTGAGATATTACTAATTTTGTGTTTTCCCTTCTGCAACTTTAAACTACTCTTTGCTTTGCATCACTTCCTGGTCTTCATTTTAGGATACTTCTAGGCCAAGAAAGCTCAAGGGCTAGGACGATGCAGAAAGCTACAAGTTAATCAGATCTGACTGGATAAAAAGAATCAAAATAGTATATTCGTGACATGTCTATGCATAACTAGTTTGTATACTTTTCCTCGACTAGATTATAAGTTTTGCATATTCTCCACAAGAGTAGTGTTCTTTCATAGGAACGCCCCAATACAGGTTGTTGATAACTAATGTCTCACAGGAAGAAGCAGCTCAGAGGAAGTGTTACTGAAACCAAGAGACTGTGTACGACACCATGATTAATGTTAATAAAGTGAGATATGTCGCTAGATATTTGTATCCAGAAAAAGGGATTTATCACTGAGCTAACTTAAAAAATAATATTGCCTGGTCAAAAAAATTTTAATTCTAAGGATTGGACAATAAACCCTAGCTCCTAAAATGCATGCATTCTTCCCACAGCTGGTTTACTCTGATTGTTCAGGGTTTTGCTGGAGTCCAAGTGGTTTTCCAAGAGAACTAACAGTTTCCTGATGAAGCTGTTCAGGCTCTTGAAATCGAGAGAGGGGGTGAGTGTTCATTTGCATTCTCTTAGTCTTATAGAATCCTCTCTCAGTCCAGTAATGTTTGATGAGGTCCGAATTTTCAGATTGGTTGTACAGATGACAAGACTGTATGAACTTATAAAACTCTTGGTAGGACGAGGTAAAATGCCACCATACAAGCTAACACTTTGCTAGTGCCATCCAGTCGATTCCAGCTCCTAGCGACCCTGTGTTTAGCAGAGCGGGACTCTGCCTGGTCTTTCTGCGCCATCCTCTCGTCTTCCCTCACTGTATCAGACAATGCTCCACTGCTCTTCATAGCGTTTTCATGGCTAGTTTTTTCAGAAGTGGGTGGCCAGGTCCTTCTTCCTAGTCTGTCTTAGTCTGGAAGCTCCACTGAAACCTGTCCACCATGGGTGACCCTGCTGGTATTTGAAATCCCAGTGGCAGAGCTTTCAGCATCACAGCAGCACGCAGCCACCACAGTATGACAACTGACAGACAGGTGGTGTGTTCCCTGACTGGGAAACAAACCCAGGCCGCAGCGGTGAGAGCGCCGAATCTTAACCACTAGACCACCCGGGCTGGCGAATGCTAACGTATTCTATATCCGGAATCTCAAGATTGCTGAATATGCAGTGTTTGAAAAAATAAAAGAAATACACTCAAATGAACATTTTTGAGCTGCTTGTCCAAATATATATTTTTGTCCCGCTTTGTGTTACAAAACAGAGTCCAAGCTTAGTGTCATTTTAAGCGGGTGGTGTAAAGTGGTACGTGAGGCAAAAGAAATGAATTTGAAGGACAGAAAAGCACACGTCCTCGCGGACCTCCCCGTCTCCAGGATGGAAAATGACTTGGCAGTCGCGCTTTCTGTGCAGTCAGAAGGGAATTCGTTTCCCAGCTGTTCTGGTGTATTTTCCTTATTAGTCTTTGCTCCCACGGTCTAAAAGCAAATACCGGATCTTCGCGCCTACAGTACTGGTCAAGAAATGTAGCTTCCCTCATGGGTGACTCATCGGCGAGAGCCAACCACCTACTGTAACAGCTGGCCACGCACCACGGCCTGGCCGCAGCGTGGCAGTTTCTTCCCAACTTGACCTCGCTTGCTTTGCTGTTGACCGTTGCTGTCTCCTTAGTGACACAAAGGTGGGGTTTAGATATAGATACTTTTCCTCATTTTTCCTGAAATGTATTTCTCAATTACTACTAAAAGATCTTGGAAGACATATTTAATCTTGACTTCAAATTTAGGATGTTAGAAGGCCAACACAACTGAAAGTGTCATCGTTTAAAATTCCACTGCATGTCCTTTAGTGCGTACGTGATTACTTCCTTGAAGAATAAAGGTTATGTGTAATTTGAGGCTTGGTCATTATTTGCTACCATTTCATGATAAGTCTGAGGTGAGCTACTGTATAAGAACTTGTTCCTTAAATAGGATGACCTCTTGTCTCTTTTCTGCTCTCTGCCATACCGATCCTCCGCTCAAAGGCCAGTTCTCGAGGCTTCACTCTAGACAGGTAAAATGAGTTCCTGCTCTCAGAAAGCTCCCAAACCAGTTGTGGATAAGATTAACACATAACACATGTAGAACCGCAAAGGGGTGCAAATAAGATGCAATTTCACGGAAAGTAGAAATTATCCTTGCCTCAGCCTGTACGCTAATGCCTGTGTCTTTCAGCCTAGCATTTTGCTTAGTTTTAATATTGTTTTTAAAAAATTGTTCTAGTGGACTATAAACACCCTGAGTCAGAGGCCATGGTATTTTTATCTTTCTCTCTCCTCCCTATTTAATACATCCATGGTCCCACATGGGACTCGGCTCTTGACACAGAACACGTGTCTGTAAGCATTTGCTGACCTAATTGAATTGGGGAAGACTTTGTTGAAAAGGTACGGTGTGGACTCTACTTTTAGATGGAGTTGGATGGTGACATACTGCCCATATATGAGTCATTTGTTCTGGGCCTTGAGGAAGAATTTGAAAAGTTAAAACAGATTGGGGACACATGCCAGGTTGGTGGAATGACTAGAGCAGAGCTGAGAGTCAGTTTGACAAAATACGGAGTCAGGGAGGAGACCGGCCAAGCTGTTGTTTTGGACAATAATGGGGATATTAGGGTGGCTAGATGTAATAAGAGGGCCTTACAGAGGTGCTGTGGTTGGGATGGATGCCAAATTAATAGCATTTCTTTTTCTCCCTATTTCATGCTGAGGACACTATCTTCTTCTTCATTTGTCCCTTAGCACATTTATTATATTCTTAGTGGTGTTAAGGAACAGGTGGGGTCTGTTAATATGATTTCATCCTTCCTTTCTTTGAATGTATACGTTTTATTTGTTAATTAGTTTGTTCTGGAGTTGGTCTGTTTTCAGGAAAGAGATTGAGTGCATTTTGAAAAACTACTTGAAAATTGGACTGAGGAAATTAAAATTAAACTTTTTTTTTCTTCTTTTCTTTTTTTTCTGGAAAGGATCCTGGATGACTTTGTAGAGATGCTGTGGATAAATAAAAGGAATTCTTTAAAATTAGAAAGATATCCAGCTTGGAGCAACTGCTTGAGATGGAGAAAGCAGGAAAAAATAGCAGGTTTGGGAAAATAAATGAGTTTCCTTGTGGACAGTGCTTGTGGGACATCTAGGAAGAGATAGAAATAGCCATTTGAAATCAGGGCTTGAGCTCAAGAGAAGTTAGAGCTGGAAAGAGATTTAGCAGACAACGGTGGTAGTTAGAAGTGGGAGATGGTGCCTAAAGAGAGCAGGTGGAACGGGGTCCTTAACTGGGATCTGTGGTGGCTTGAATGATTGGGATTCAGGGCTCTATAACCACCAGAAATTATAAGCAGTATTTTTTGTGAGTTTCCATTTGGCATGCTGGGATGGAGTGTGTCCATAACTTTGGTCAGATTCTTAGAGGTGTCCAAAGGTTAAGGAATCAGTGATACAGAATGGAAAGATAAGAGCAAGAAGGTCAGAACTCTGAGGGGAAATCAGCATTTAAAGAGGAAGCAGAGATGAGCTATGGAAAGAAGCCAAAGAGATAAGGAGGGCAGAAATCTATCCCGAAGGAAGTCGGGAGGACATGGAAGGCAACAAAGAGCATGGCCCACAGGGCTAAATGCTATCTTGAAGTTGAGTAGGTTAAAAGAACATGCTGGATTGACCATTAGGAGGTCATTGATGACTTTCCCAAGAGCAGTTTCAGAAGAGCAGTGTGAGTGGAAGGCATGTTGTGATAAGTAGAGAACGGGAATCAGGGAGCAGGCACAGTAAGTCTAGCCTTCTCTTCCTGGAAGGTTAACCTTTGACAAGAGTGAATATTTACTGAGTTCCTGAGAAGGGCCACAGCTCATGCCATTCGCTGTAGACATAAACGTGACCGAGGTGATACGGCTTTGCTCCCATGAGTCTTAGGGTCTTGTGGGAGAGATAGGCCCTAATCAAATAATGACACGAAGTAGGTGTATCATCAGCAACTGGGTCAGTGCTTCTGCGGGAAGAAATGTGGTGACCGGCAGTGAAGCATAACCTAATCTGGGGTCAAAGAAGGATCCCTAAGGATGTGACATTTGAGCTCAGACCTGAAGGGTGCACAGGAGTGAAATAGTTGGGAGTGGGGGCAGAGAGCAGAACATTCCAGGCAACGGCGAAAGCAAGTGCAAAGCCTCGCAAGGGTGGAGAGAGCAGAGGGGAGTGACAAGAGTCCACCTGGGTCTTCTAAATGACAGTAAGGATCTGAGTCTAAGAACAATTAGAAAACTGCTAGCCTGTGGATGGTCAAACACAGTCCGTTTTGCATTTTGAAATAAAGTAGAAGAATCCAGGTGAAAAATAACGATAGCTTGGAGCAGCATCCTGGCATGAAGAAGAGAAGCAGATGGGTTCAAGAACTCTATAGAAGCCGAAATCAGCACTGGAAGACAGCAGAGAGCGCCCAGTGATTTAGGGACATCCTGCAAACGGTAAAGTCTTTAGGTGCTGAGTACTGGAGCTTATTTGTAGGCAAAGGTAAAGAGCAGCAGAGGGAGAGAGAGCTTGAAGACATAAAAAGCAGGAGGGAATGTATGGGTACTAGCATCAGAAACACTGGTCCTCTGAGGTGAGAAGAAAGGGCCGACGGATGTATGCGCACCGTTATAGGTAGGAAGGAGTCAAGTTGAGGCTTGAAGCCTTGATCCACAAAGGAGGCTCAGACATGTTCTTGCGGTGAGGCTGCAGCCCCCAAAATAATGGGGTGGCATCAGGCTCTGCAGAAAGCACAAGAAGCTCTGAGCTAGTTCATAGAAGGGACACAGCTGCCATTTGTGGACAGGCACAAGCATCGCCAGATCCTCGGAGTGTCCTGAAAAATCCACATTTCAATTTTATAGTTGGAAACAGAATCAGGGACTTTTAAATGTCTAAATGTCAAAGCAGACATCTTGACCTGTATTAAGAATTCTTTTTCCTGACTTGGCGAGGTGGTGTACTCTACTGTTGGGATCAGAGTGGGTTGTGTGGTGACAGTGGAGTGAGGAAGAGAGTAGACCAGCTCAGGCGCTTGCTTTGTTACTTAGGAGGACAGGGGCATTTTCTCACAGACTAAATACCGACACAAGCCTGTATTCCAAATGGCATTTTAATTTGCATTTCATACTAACAATTTAGTCCAGGCCTAGGAATACCACTGACACCAATCAATCTTTAAAAATAGACGCTTTTTCAAAGTTTAACAAGTGAGACACAGTGAGAAATCATGTGTCAGATCTATCAAACCAAATGTGCTAATTTAATGTCCTAATTCAGAAAAAGATTTAGAATTAATTGACCTTTTAAAAAATTATCCGAAGGGATTAATGTTCATCTCCTCTTTTTGTAAATATGGAGTGTCTGTCAGAATGGAGTATGCTCTGAAACTTCGACTGTTTTTAACATGCCAGATTCTCTTGCAGAATCTCTGAGTGAAGTTGTGTATTTGTGATGTCTTGTGTACTTTTCCAGGCTGCACGAGTACAGCTTTGTCACAAAAAGACTTTTCTCTGTAAGATGCGTGTTCTTTGAAGATCGGAGGGAGAAGCGTAGTATGAGTCTGCCATGTTGATTTAGCAGTGAACAGTGCAGTACTGGCTGGAGGCGGGGCCCTGCTTGGCAATTCTGCAATAAATGCAGCTGGGATAATTTTCAGTTCAACCCTTGGCAAACCTTCAGTGTATATAAAAAAAAAAGCTGTGGGGGAGGCTCAAAGGCTGTGCTCAGGAATCGTTACCCTATCTCTTAGAATTGCCAATAAACAATAGGTCAGCTCTGTGTCCTGCTGAGATTCAGTTAGCCCTCTGGGAAGAAATGATCATTATTAAGTGAGTTAATACATCTAATTGCTGAGCAGAAGGCCTGGTACACTGACATGTTTAATGAATATTAGCTATTATTGTTTTTAAAAATTATAATGATTTAAAATTATTAACTTCCTAGGATCCAATTTGTACTTGAAAGGGTCATGATTATGGACCAAATTTACCTCTCTACACATATGGTCTATTGTTTCTAGACTGAGATATCCAGGTTTTATACTGTGCACCTTCAAAGGAGACCATTCATCATTGGGAAAGTGTTTTTTAGTTCTACTCCAGCTTTGAAACTGATTTCTGTGTTACAAAGTTTTCAAGCCCTCACAATTCACTTGTACAACCAGATAAGTTTTGCAGCCGATGAAGTCTCCACCTTCCGGGTCTGATTCCTTTCTGAGTTCCCAGGAGGACTAAGTTTTGGAATTTTCCCTGAATATCTATTCTCCTAAGGGCTGAAACGGACCTTTGGTGTTTCCTGTTCTATACTGGGAACCAGAAGCTTTCTGAATTATCTCATAGGACATTTCCTGATCTGTGACTCTTTAGAGCATGAAGATCATGTTTTTCCCTTCAACATCCCCTGATTCTCAGTCTCCAAGGAACATGTGTGTATTTCATTACAACTCCACCGTTTCCCGCATTCAATGATAAATATATGGGTTACAGTGTGTACACTCATACAGAACACCAAAGGTTACCAGTACAGATTTATTGCTTGTTACATCATTTTACTGTGGGGCTGATTCACTAAATCAGTTTATTTAGCAATTAAATAATATTAAATAAGGCAACTGTACCAACTTACACCAGCCCTGTCTTAGCTGACTCCACCTCCTCCTCCCTCTTCTAATCAGTAGCTTGATAAGATTGATCTGTACTCACACCGATAAGCCTTGACTGGGAGATGCAGCATGAGCTTCTTAATAGAGCCATGTCTCCACTAAGAGACATCTAGAACAAGAGGACTCTATGAACCTAAAAATATAGGCAATCTTGTCTTGTTAATAATTCCATTTCTTTTAAGGTTTTGAGTGTTATTCTCTTGCTATTGTTTACTTGATCCTTGATTGTTTAGATTTGACTGTTCTGATCCCTAACTCCAGAACGTGGTTCTTCTTCTCTGTGTCACCTTGATCAGCAAAAGTAATTTTATTCCACATTACTCAGGTCAAATTACTGATTGCACTAGCTCTTTATGTTCAATTGGGAATAAATCAGTTACCGCCAGAATCAAACTTAAATTTAGTTTATTGATTGGATTTTCCAACATTCTATTTTTAGAAGTTTCAAATATACATAAAAGTTGAAGGAACTGTGCAGTGAACACCCATGAACCCATCACCTAGAGTCTACAATGAGCATTTTAATGTATTTACTTATCCCATAACCATCTATCCATCCATCAGCCCATCTTATTGTTTTTTATTTTTTTATTTTGAAATAATTTTAGACTTACAGAAAAGTTGCAAAAATAATACAGAGTTCCCAAACACCCTTCACCAGCTTCCCCTAATGTGAGCATCTTACAAAACCATAATACAATGACCAAAACAAGGAAATTAACATTAGTACAACACTATTAACAAATCTACAAATCTTATATGAATTTCATCAATTCTCCCACTAATGTCTTTTTTCTGGGGCAGGATCCAATCCAGGATCCCACACTGCATTTGGTTGTTGGGTCTCCTCCAATCTATGATAGTTTGTCAGTCCTTGTCTTTCGTAACCTTGACCCTTCTGAAGTGTACTGGCCACTCATTTTGTTGAATGTCCCTGAGTTTGGGTTTATCTGAAGTTTTCTCATGATTAGATCGAGGTTATGCATTTTTTGCAAGAATACCACAGAAGTGAGATTACGTCCTTCTCAGTTTGTTGTGTGGGGAGGTACATGATGTCACCCTCTATAATTGCTACTGATGCTATCTTTTATCACTTGGTTAAGGGGTTGTCTGCCAGGTTTCTCCACTGTGCATTTGTTATTTTTCACTTTGTAAATAATAAATGTTTTGGAGGAGATACTTTGAGACTATGCAAATATTCTGCTTCTCCTTAAACTTTTACCTACTAATTTTAGCATTCATTGGAGGATTTTGCCTGCAGCAATTATTTCTGTGGTTCTCTACTGGCACTTTCCTATAGCCGTCATTCTTTCTACATTTATTAGCTGGAATTCTACCATAAGGAAGAAATATCCCTTCTTCCCTACTTATTTATATATTCTGTTATTTATTTATATCGGGGTGGAGTCAGGGAAATTCATTTTATTCTTTGGGTTATAATCCAGTATTATCATTATTTACTTTGTTATTATCATTATTTATCTCCTTGCTTGATTTGATCATCAGACACTCCCTTCGGATTAGCTCCTGAGTCCTTTTGACATGTCCCATCATTTTTTGAGCACTTTCTTACTTTCTGGAACCGTAGATGTTGCAGGCTCATTTTGTATTTTCCATAGTTTTTCTGAGGAGGTCTGGGTTCTTTTATTGGAGAATGGTGTTTAGAAACCAAGATCTGGGCACTAAGTGTGCTTATTGCTACAGGGGTGTCATTGCTTTTAGGCATTCTCAGCAGATAGAACTAGAAATATATGTACATTTACTAACTCCTATACACATCTATATTTCTGTATTTATCCATCTGTGTGTATGTGTGAGTATATATGTGCATATATATACTTATATGAAATCATTGATTCTTACTGATGCCTTTGAGTCCAATCCAACGCTATGGGTTCATTCTGGACTTCCCCTTCCATTATTAGTAACTTTTATCTCCAGCATTGAAAAACATGTCTCTCAGTATCCACAATATAGTTTCTTATTTGTTCAATCCTAGTGTACACATAAACTAGCTTCAGAATTGCTAATCCCTACCCCTGTGAGAAGCACACTTACTAACTAGAGTACAACATTTGTATACAGTTCTTTTTGTGTTTAGTGTTATAGTTTGTAGCCAGAATACTTTTCCAAAGTTAGTTAGCCAAGTTCTTTTCTTCCCCATCCTCTTCAGCGTGGTTGTGTTATGCATTTCTAATACCTCAGTGTGGTTGTATTGGGTTCATCTGTTACTGCTTGTATTCCATTTTGGGTTTCCTTCACATCTTGATGCATTTCAAATATTTATATTTACTTTTTTTTTGCAGGGTGGGGGTGGGGGTGGTGCGGCAATATGTGGAACATTGCCATGGTTCTGCAGTCCGAGCTATGAAGAAGTATACGCTCAGAGAAGCAGGCCTTTCCCTCGTTCCTTCCACTGAATTTCCATCTACTGCCTCCAGAAAGCCAGTCTCGTTTGTTTCTGGTTTATCCTTCCTCTGTTTCTTTTACATACATTAGCAGCTCCACGAGCATTTCCATGTATCCCTTTCTTTCTTCCCTGAATCCATCTTATTTTTTGATGTATTTCACAGTAAGCTGCAGCTATCAGTACGCTTTACCTCTAAACACTTCAGCATGCCTGTCATTCACTAGGGTTCAATTTTTGGGTGTGGTTATTTTTTTCTTTTTATTTCTTTTAAGGTCAAATTCATGTGTAATAAAACGCATGCATCTTAAGTGTACCATCAGATAAATTTTGACAATGTATACACTAGTGTAACGCCAACCCCTAACAAAATGTAGAACATTACTATAGCCTCATAATGGTCCCTCATACTCCTTCCCAGTTACTTCCTGCTCCGGCCTCCGAGCTGGTGTTCTAATTCTTTTCCACCATCGATTGGGGTGGCCTGTTCTAGAGCTTCATATAAATGGAATCATACAAAATGTACTCCTTTGTGTGAAGCCTCTTGCACTTGTCACAACATTTTTAAATACATCCACGTTGTGGTGCGTATCACCAGTTCATTCCTTTTATTGCCCGTAGCATTACATTGTAGAACGTACCATGGCTTATTAGTAATTGTTTTGGAAATGCAAGGATGAAGAGTGAAGATTTTTCATTTATGTGCAGTTGGCCTTTTTTTATCTGATGCCTCAGATTCTTCTGGTTTGAAATTATTTTAAACAATTCAGCTTTACACATATTGCCTCGTGCATCTAGGCGTAGTGCTTCTCTTTCAAAAAGCTCAATGTTGAAACATGATCAGACTCTCTCTGTACAGACAGATAAATGTCCTTTAAGATATTTAACGTTGAACAATTCATCCCACAGAGGCCCTAATTCAGTAACTGTTTCTTGGACGTTTATTATGCAAGTCACTGCGTCAGGGGTTTGGGACACAGACAGGGAGAAGACACGCCTGGTTAGTGGGTGTTTTCGTGCCTTCGAGATATTAGGATGCCACCAGAGAAGAGATGCTTCTTTTCTGTGAAGAATCTCAGTTAGTGTCTCATTTGTTTCCTCCAAATCTTGTGAGAAATGCAGTGATCTTCAAAACCAGTAGTTCTGATAGTAAAACCGTGCACATAGTAGACACCGTGGTCTTTGTAGTTGTCTTGTGGGCTCCGGGTTGTGGAGAGGGATCAGCAGGAACAAGGAGTAAGTGAGAACAAAAGGGAAGCTAACAGGGGCGAATGGATGATGGCGTCAGGAAGCACTTGCATTCGACGTGGTGCCAACTCTCGCCTCTGGAGGCAGCTGCTGAAATGCAGCGGGGAGCAGAGTGGCGGCTGAAGCACCGCGTGGCAGCCTGCCATCCCCATCCCCTCCTTGATTTCGTGGGGACACACTGAGGCATACATGGTCGCATCCGTATGAGGAAACAGGCTCCTTCACCTCTTCTACATGCACGAAGTAAGGCCAAGGGTGGCTAAGAGATTTGCTCGGGGACGCACTACGGCAGGCACTCAGTGAACGCAGAATTTAGGTGAATAGGTGTGTCATTTTCAACCTTTCTCTGGCTCTTTTAAAAATCTTATTGAGTAACCTGTAAGAAACTTTTTGGTATAACGCAGTAACTTCTAAACTTGGAAGTGATAAACGCTTTTTTTAATATAAAAAATATGAACTGGAATGGAAATGCCTTTCTTCCAAAACACATTAAAGAAACATATTATCATGTGGAATCTCATTTTGAATGAATCAGAGTACAGTAAATCTCAAAGTGTCCACTCAACTGCCTGCTGTGGTTTACTACACAGGAAAGTGGCTTCAGCAGGGTGGTCCTTTTCTCTAGATCCACAGCGGGGCAGCTTTTTTGTGCTATTCTGAACACATCTTAATTCTTCCCCAAGTACCATGTTTCTTGGAATTATTCACCGGAAATTAATAGTATTCCGAGTTTTAAAATAATTCAAACCACAAGTGATTTTGTAATAGCGCTTAGCAGTAGTATAAAAAGCAATTGAGCACAGTTCATGAAAGCATTAGTCACAATTGTACATAGTGCCCTCCACACAAACATATGTGTTTCTATCCCACTGTGTTCACTGGGCTGCTGTTCTGGGTAGTGATAACAAACAAGATAAATAAGTAAAATATGTTGGACAGTGTCAAGGGCTAGGGAGAAACAATTAGGCCAGGACAGGATCTTGAATACACTGCGCTGGAGGCAGGAGGCAGTTGAAATTATAGATCTGGTGGTCAGGGAAGGTGTCACTGAGGAGGTGGCTCCTGAGTAAGGACCTCAATAGTATGTGAGTCATATGGACATCTGGGGAAGAATGTTCCTGGCAAAAGGAATAGCATGTGCAAAGGCCCTGAGGCAGGAGCGTGCCTGAGGAACACAAGAGCATAGCCAGAATGTAGTGAATGATGGGGACAGTATTTGATAGAGAGGGAACAGGGGCCATATCATGAAAGGCCTCACAGTGAGGACTTAAGCTTTTACTCTGAGTGGTGAAGGAAGCCACTGGGGGCTTTTGAGCTGAGAATTGACATGACCTGAATTGTGTCTTAGCACCCAAAGCAGAGAGAGCAGTGGAGAGGCTCTATTGAACCAGAGACTGCAGCACAGAAGTTCTTCTGAAAAAGAGAATGGCCATTTCCAATGTTTAGAGACGTGTCAGGTCTCTCCAGACAAGGAAAAATAAGAACGCATGGCAAGTGTTTCAGATAACTAAGCAATTGGGGATTAAATGTGTGATGTTATTTTTAGAAGACAGCATTTTTTTTTATGCCCTGCTACTGATTTCTTGTTGTATCTTTTAGAACACACCGTGGAGAAAGATAAGGAAGCATGGCCTTCCAAGTGTAGCGCTGAATTAGAAGACCTTGGTTTTGGTCCTGATTTTGACCTTGTAATATCCTAGGTCTGGTTACTTAATCTTTCTGAGCTTTAGTTTTCTCAGTGGAGAGCATAATCGTTAATTACATTATGGAATTATTATGTCAATTAATAACATGCTAGTAATCTGATGGTCATAAAGTACTTTGAGTGTCTTTGAAGTAGGCATGACAGAACCGAGGTGGTGACCAATTAGTGCCGATATTATAAGAAACACATGGCATTTTAGCACCAAAGAGGTTCTTGGACAGGAAGAACTGTGGGCGATCGGGAGGAGACTGGTGTGAAGTTGGAAAGAGATGAGTGGTGAGGAGGATGACATTTAATTTCAGGACATTTTGATGTATGAGGACAGGGATTTTGCAATGCTAGTTATAAAGGGACGGGCGCTTCAGCAGGATGAGGGAAAAAGAGAGTGTGTGTTAAAGTACATCATTTCCTGGACCCAGAATCTGGCCCTTAGGACACGGGTCACCTTTCCACATTGATAATACTCAGTTGTTATATCTGACTTGAATACCTTGAATTTTTGAGCAGCATGTTCAAAGGCCTGACAAGGTTGACTTCTAATACACACCGTGGATAATGGTAGGCGTATTGAGGTACGTGATATTTATTTTCCTTATGACACATTAATTTATCAAACAAAACTGTGAAATCTCATATAATTTGGCACAACTTTTGATGAATGAGGAGGTGACCGTGGTGGATCCTGCTTAAAGACACAGGATGATTGGTATGACATTGGCCAAGTGGAGGGCACTAGAGGACCTCTATCATTTGGGGTCAAGATGTCTGTTGCTCTGAAGGCTCCTTAACTGCTTTATTTATTCATTCAACAGATATTTTTTGATAATATACTCTGTCGGGTGCTGCAGGGCATAAAAAGATGAGTAAGACCTGTCCCTATCGCCAGTGAGCTTATAATCTAACAGGGAAATAACTATAAAACCAGGCAGTTTGTGATATGTGGCATGAGCAATCGTGGAGGTGCTGTGCAGGTTGGGGGCAGGGAGAACCCTGCGGGTTCGGAGGATCAGGATTGCTTTGTGGCGGAGCTGATGTCCGAGTAGGGCCAGCGGTGCATTCAAGTTGAGAGAGTAAAAAAGCCCAATGATGGTTGCATAAGGCTTCTCAGAGCGGGTACACCTGCAAGGAAGAACTTCACTGGGCACAGAGGAGACAAGAGGAGGATATTAAGGGCCTGAAACCCGATGGGTGTGTTAAGGCGGGTGGCCATCAGTTAGAGTGGGGCAACGGAGTTCCAGGAGAAAAACCTGGCCAAGTAGATTTGGGCCAGATGTTATATTAGAAAGTCAGGCTGAGGAGTTTACAGACGGTGGAGGGGTACTCAGTTGTGACATTTGCCAAAGGCATTTTAGGGACACAAATCTGGCAGTGACGTATAGGATAATCTGAAGGGTGAACGGAACCAGAAATGAGGAGGTTATGGAAATAGTACAAGTTAGAGATAAGGATAGAGGATCAATGGGAATATAATACAGTAGGAGAGACTGTCAACAATGAATTTTTAAAGAAAAAAATTAACATGACTTGGGGACTGTGAACCACGAAAAGCAATCCAAATATCAGAGATTATTGAAGGAAAGAAAGAGGCAACGATTTCTCTAAGGGTTTGAATTGGCATGAAGCTGGAAAACCGTGACACGGAATGGGGAAGTTCAGAGATACAATGTCAAGGTGGCAAATTATTATCAACTCGAACCACGGGAGTCGTGGAGACCAGCCTCCTGTCAGTTGGGTACCTTGAACTCTAGGTGTGTGATTAATGTGCGCATGGTGTTCCTCAATAATTCATCCGCTCAGAGCCGTCTAATCTCTGTGAACGTGATCAGATGTCTGGCTCCTGCTGTTGGGATTTATTTCCACGGGTTGTCTGTGTCAGCATGGAAGTGAACATTTGTGCGGCTTTGGTGGAGAATAAAGGTCACGTATGTACGTGCTCATTTCTAAATGAGCTGTAATTATATTCACAACGCAGGACTCCATGACTCACCTCTGCCCTCATGAACTCCACCCAATGAACTGCCTCTTTCATTCAAATATGAACTCACTTCATCCACTTCACTTTTTACATCTTGGCAGAGATTAATGATGACTTTTTTTTTGAAAGGAATCCAAAAGTTTGGGTACCACACTCTCCTGGGAGCCACCAAAGACTCAGAGGGAGACGCATCTGTTCCCCAAACATTAGCTGGTTCTGTGTTTCTCCCCGAGACTCAGTGATCTCCTCCACGTCATCTCCGGAGGTGAGGAGGAGGGCACAGGGTCCATAGGTAGTGGCTATGTTTGACACATGGAACTTCTGCCAAAGACCAAAAGGCATCGTGGAGATTTTAGTTTCTCAATCTAAGTTGATTTAAACACCTGGCGAGAAGGGAAAAGTAAAACAAATATGAGCATAACATCCTGCTTTTAGGTCTGAGAGAAGCGGTTCACAGGAAAAGACTATAAATCAGAGGAGGCTGACGGCTCATCCTGTGGTCAGCACCAGGGACGTTTTCCACAGGCGAGTGAGCAGAGTGAAGAAGGCAGGGAAACATCGGAATCCCTTTAGATTCCTTGTAAACACTTGTCTCAACAAGTATTTGTTGAGTGTTTACTATGGTTAGAAGATTGCAGCACAAAGGAGACACAGTTTCTGCTCTTTCCATGCAACAAATGTATTTATTTACATATAACAGTTTCTAAGGTAATTGGAAGGCTCTGCAGCTGAGTGTTTAGAATCTTTTGTTGATGTGCGATGCAGTCTTCACAAATAGTCTTCAAAACCAGTATCCTTGGTACTGATACTGAAAGTATTTTTTTTTCCCGAATAACTGTGATTTGTAAAATGCTTTTAACCATGAGCCACTACGAACATAAAACAGTGATTCCCATTAGCTTTCAGATTCACATTGGCTAAACAGTCCCACGGGGCCCACATCACAGGTTCACATATCTTACCTCACTCAGTGACCGCAGCAACCTTGTGAGGTCGTTTCATCCCCCCCATTTTACAGATGAGGAAACTGAGGCTCAGAGAAGTTGACTAACTTCCCCAATCTCATATTAGTAAGTGGAAGAATAGGGGTTGAAACCCACGTCTTCAGGTTGTAAATTCTCTGCTCTTCCAACTACACCAAAGCTGCCCTATGAGAAAAACACCTAACATGGACTCGTCTCTAGACCTATGGAAAAAAATTTACCTATACCCTGAAATGAAGGGAAGTTAAAATCCTTTTACAAATAGACTTCAGAGCTGAGGGCCGTTAGGTTTCATAATCCCGTCTCATCTACCATTCACAGTTTGGGGTTTAATATTCAGTGAGGCCATCACATGGAAATCCAGCAAGCAAATTCAGGAGATTTTCAGGCCAAATTGTAAAACTCATAATGCTTACATGGGCTAGATAAATTTTTATTGTTTATTTATATTTAAATTTCCTAAGTACTGATAGTAAAACTGCCCTTATATAAACATGAAAAAAAATTTCCAGCACTCAAATATTACTTTTATCTACTTTCACTATCTCCGAGCTTCCCAGTCAGTTGAAAAATATGTCATCTTTGCTACTACTGTCCTCACTTATTCCTGAAATTGGACATAAGTTTAAGGTTGCTCCAAAGTTAATGATTAAAATCTTGTTTGAATGGACGTTATTCGTCATTTCTTGGGAGCATTCTTGGGTCGTCCATTAGTTTCTAGTTCTGAAACAGCGTAATATAGATTCTTAAACAGCATGATATAGGTTCTTATCTCTTGAGAATTCCATCTATTGTTAATGACTTTTATGTAATGAACTGCTTATAGATTTCTACTTTTTTTTTTTTTTTTTTTTTTTTAAAGATTTTATTTATTTTATTTTTTCCCCCCAAAGCCCCAGTGGATAGTTGTATGTCGTAGCTGCACATCCTTCCAGTTGCTGTATGCGGGACTCGGCCTCAGGATGAACGGAGAAGTGGTGCCTCGATGCGCACCCGGGATCCGAACCCGGGCCGCCAGCATCGCAGCGCGCGCACTTAACCGCCAAGCCACAGGGCCGGCCCAAGATTTCTACTTTTGAACATTTTCCCTCTTAATTGGTAGTCATGATTGTTAAGGCCACTCCCTCCCTTATCAGGTCGCTATTTGACCAGAGTCTTATTTCAAGGGAACCATCTTCTGAAGAAGGATTCAGAAATACACAGATTTCTACTAAAAGAAATTTTTATATTTTTGTCCAATGCCTGCTTCTAATACATTTTTCTAAACATAATTATTTTTATCATCCAGACTCTTATGATTCATTCAAAAGAAATCTAGAGCCAAATCAGTCTTTTAAGCAAATATTTCTAAGTAGTATTTTGTACAAGTTGACCTATTTTAGTATCACCAAAAGGTTATTTCAGGTCGGTGAATAAGAATATGTTAATGAATAGCAGAGGCTACACTTGTTGATTCCTAAAAGAGAACTCAGATTTTTCGAGAGTTTAAGTTTCTCTTCAGTGATTCATAATCAGTTTTGCAATTTGAAAGCAGTTAATGAGTCATTCAGTTTATGAATCTGTTGTCACTTCCTTAGAAAACGGCTCCCTTTCCTTATGGCTTTTTAAAGTTTAATTCAGTTATCTGAAATCTATCATTTTAACCTCATTTTTCCTACTTCTTGAGAAAGAGGATGTTAGATACCAATTTCACCTTTATTACCAGGTAAGAAGGCCTGGGAACTAGGGATGTAAATTATCTGAGACATCACTGTTCTGAGCTTATGAGTCACAGTAGAATGGATAGTTGTATTGGAAAAATCCTGTAAAAATACCAGTGCTAGTTTTCCGAGTTGTAAATCTGAATTCTCTGTTTTCAGTTATCTGGTTTCTGCTTTCCAGTGCAGTGAACGCCAGCCACCTGCAGGACTGCTCAGCCATACGGCCTTTCACTAGGATGAAAGAGCAACTTTAGCTGGAATTCTTCAAAATAAAACAAAACACCCTTAGCTAGTCAAGGAATAAAATCGGTAGACTGACGTCAGCAGGGCCTTCGAGAAGAGAAAATAGGCCTTCCTTCAGGCCTGGACAGATCATTTACAATGTTTTTGGATTCCTTTTTTGATCAGGAAATCAGATCGACATCCTTATAGGGAAAGGTTCATTTGGGTCAAAGGTGGAGCACTCTAGTTAAAGTGTCTCCTTCTTAGTCCATATTAGGCAATAGGAACTGCCTGAAAGGCATTTATTTTTCATTCTGTGTCATTCAACCATAAATGACTCAGGGCTGATATTATTTGCCCAGCTCCGCTGAACTCCTAGGAGAGGCAGCTGTGCCTCACATGCGGTGCTGCTCCTATACCCTCGACAGGGAAGGCGGTGGGGAGTAGAAAAAGGGGTGCTTTTTCCTTAAGATCGTATTAACTGAATAGCTGACTCACATCCCAGGGACTTGATTGAGTCCTCAAAATGTTTCATTTCTGAAATAATGTCGTCTTAATCTGAGTAACTTTACTGTCACCTGGTAAAGCTTGTTAAAGTTTAAGGAGGATTTTAAAAAGTCACACTTGAAACCATATGGGATTAGAGAAACTAAAGTAATTTAGCAGCAGCTACAAATGTGAAAATGTTAAACATTAATTCAGAATGTTGTGAGATCTGATTATTATTACTTTTTAAAAATGGACCTTATTTTTTAGAAACGTTTTAGGTTCACAGCAAAATTGAGCAGAAGGTACAGACAGTTCCCATCTACCCCCTGCCCACACATAGGCACAGCCTCCTCCACTATCAACATCCTGCACCAGTGTGGTACTTTTGTTGCAATCAATGAACCTATGTTGACTGGTCATAATCACCCAAAGTCCAGAGTCTACCTTAGGGTTCACTCTTGGCACTGTACATTGTATGGGTTTGGATGAATGTATAAAGACATGTATCCACCATTACCGTAGCATGCAGCATCGTTTTGCTGCCCTAAAACCCTCTGTGCTCTGCCTATTCAGAGATCTTAGATTTCTAGTTTCAGATTAAATGTTCTAAATATGGGTTAAAATCCAAAAGTTTAAAAAAGCACAAAGACCCAAGTGTTTAACTTAAAATTAATGGTTGTTTAAAATCACTAATACCTTTACTTAAAGTATAGAATATTAAATGTCAACATTCATATTAAGATTTCATTAAATCAGAACATGTATCTGAAATTTACCTTTGCAGTACCCATGAAATAATTTGTTGGCTAAGTAAATAAAATAGTTTGCATCTGAGAAGTTTTTGGCCAAGGGAGAGCACTAGCTATTACCAACCCCCTGCCATCTGGAACTTAGCTAAAATTAACCAAACAACAACAACAAAGGACTGAAAAATATCCAAATATTAGGAAAATAAACAACACATTTCTAAATAACCCATGAGTCAAAGAAGAAGTCACAGTGGAAATTCGAAAATATTTTGAACTGAATGAAAATGAAAACAATATATCAAAATTTGTGACATGCAGCTAAAGCAGTGCCTAGACGGATGCTTATAACATGAAATACATATATGAGAAAAAAAGAAGTGTCTAAAATTAATGATCTAAGCTTCCACCTTAAGAGATTAGAAAAAGAAGAGCAAATTAAACTAACCATAAGCATAAGTAAAGATAAGAGTGGAAACTAATGAAATAGAAAATGGTAAAACATTACAGAAAAATCAATGGAACCAATAGCTTGTTGTTTGAAAAGATTAATAAAATTGATAAACTTCTAGCCTGCATGATCAAAGATAAAAAAAAAGAGGGAGGGCTGGCCTGGTGGCATAGCAGTTAAGTTGGCATGTTCCACTTTGGCGGCCCAGGGTTCACTGGTTCGGATCCTGGGTGTGGACCTATTCACCGCTCATCGAGCCATGTTGAGGCAGCGTCCCAAATAGAAGAGCTACAGTTCTACAACTATGATACACAACTATGTACTGGGGCTTTGGGGAGAAAAAGGAAAAAAGAGGAAGATTGGCAACAGATGTTAGCGCAGGGCCAGTCTTCCTCAAAAAAAAAAAAAAGAACAGAAAAAGAGGGAAAACACAAATTACTGATATCAGGAATGAAAGAAGGACATCACCATAGATCCTACAGATAGTCAAAGGATTATAAGGGAATATTTTGAACAATTAATGCCGATAACTTTGACAATTTAAATGAAATGAACAAATAATTTGAAAGGTATGAATTACTGAAACTGACTCAAGAAGAAATAGAAAATCTTAGTAGCCTTATATCTATTAAATAAATTAAATTTGTAATTTTAAAACTTCTGTCAAAGAAGACACCAGGCCTAGATGACTTCATTGACAAATTCTATCAAATGTTTAAGAAAAAAATGATACCCATCCTACACAAACTTTCAGAAAATAGAAGGAGAAGTAACACTTTCCAACTCATTTTATGAGGCTAGTATTACCCATATACCTAAACCAGACAAAATTATTATAAATAAAGAAAATTATAGACCAATATCCTTTATTAACATAGAGGCAAAATCCTTAACAGCATATTAACAAATGTCTCAATAGATATATATATATATAGAGAGAGGAAGAATGAGAGAGAGACAGAGAGAGAGAGGATAATATAGAAAGAGAGGATATATACCAAGTGGGCTTTATTCCAGGAATTCATGGTTGGTTTAATTTTCAAAATCAATTAATATAACTCACAGAATAAAGGAGAAAAACTCTATGATATCTGTGTTGGCAGTCCCAAAACCACCTCCAGATTCGATGATTCTTGAGGACTCACAGGATTCAGCATATAGTCATACCCATGGCTAAGATTTATTACAGTGAAAGGATATAAAGTGAAATCAGCAATGAGGTGAAGTCTGGAAGAGACTCGGTGTAAGCTTCCAAAAGTCCTCTCCCTGTGCTTAATTCCCCCAGCTACATGTTGTGACGACATACGTGAAATGCTGTCTACTAGAGAAGCTCTTTAGAGACTCTGCTTGGGCTTTTATTGGGGGCTGGTCACATGGGCAGCCTCTGCCTGGCACATACCAAAGTTCCAGACTCCCAGAATAAACCATATTGCTTGTACAGTTTAGGCACAGTGAGCCACTCTTACCAGTTCTGAGAATGGTGGGGACCCTCCCAAAATCTAAGTTCCCAGATGGCAGCCAAAGGCCAACATTGCAAACAGGCCTTTCAAAGGAGAGCAGTCTCAGGCCTGCAATGTTAACTCTTTTCCACACAGTGTCTCTACAGATGCACCCACTCCCTCCACAAAAAAATTTTTTTGATGAAATATAATACCTATTCATAAACTGTTGGCAAACTGAGACTAAAAAGGAACAGCCTCAACCTAATAAAGAACATTTACAAAAACCCTAGCACTAACAATATCCTTAGTGGACAAACACTGAGTGCTGTTTCCCTGAAACTGGGAAAAAGACAAGAATGTCCATTCTCACCTTTCCCGTTCAACATTGTACTGGATGTCCGAGTCTCTGCAATAAAGCAAGAAAAAGAAGTAAAAGATATGCATATTGGAAAGACGCAAAACTATTTTTATACCTGGAAAACATAATGTTGTACATAGAAAATCCTAAGAAATCTACCAAAAAATGTTATTAGGTATAATTGAGTTTGGTAAGGTTACAGGATACAAGGTCAATATACACAAATCAATTGGATATCTATATACTAGCAATGAACAATTGAAAATTCAAATAAAAAATACCATTTATATATGGAGATTCCTAAAGAATTAAAAATAGAAATACCCTATGATCCAGCTATCCCACTACTGAGAATCTATCCAACGAACCTGAAATCAACAATCCAAAGAGGCTTATGCACCCCTATGTTCATTGCAGCATTATTCACTATAGACAAGAAGTGGAAGCAACCTAAGTGTCCCTCGACTGACGATTGGATCAAGAAGATGTGGTATATATATATACAATGGAATACTACTAAGCCATAAAAAAAGACAAAATCGTCCCATTTGCAACAACATGGATGGGCCTGGAGGGTATTATGTTAAGTGAAATAAGCCAGAAAGAGAAAGACAAACACTATGATCTCACTCATATGTGGAAGATAAACCAACACATGGACAGAGAAAACTGTAGTGTGGTTACCAGGGCAATGGGGGTAGGGGGTGGGCACAAGGGGTGAAGGGAGACATGTATATGGTGATGGACAAACAAAAATGTACAACCCAAAATTTCACAATGTTATAAACTATTAAAACATCAATTAAAAAAATACCATTTATGATAGCTTCTAAAATTATGAAGTACTCAGGGTTCATCTTAACAAAATATGTATAAAACCTATACACAGAAAATTCCAAAATATTGCTGAGTGGAATTTTAAAAGATATCGCTAAGTAGCTAGATGGACCATGTTCATGGATGGGAAGATTCAATTTTTTAAAAAAAATGTCAACGATCTCCAAATTGAGCTGTAGATTCAATGCAATCCCAATTAAAATCCCAGCAGGCTTTTTGTAGAAATTAGCAAACTGATCCTAAAATTTATGTGGAAATGCAAAGAGCCTACAAAAGCCAAAATGATTTTGAAAATGAAGAACAAAGTTGGAAGACTCACATGACCTGATTTCAGGATTGAATGTTCAGTGACAGTAATCAAGACAGTGTAGTATTGGTATCAAGATATTAGATAGACATATAAATCGATGGAACTGTATAGAGTACTGAAAATAGACCCAGGTATATATAGTCAACTGATTTTTGACAAAGTGGCCAGGGTAATTCAGTTGTGAGAAAAGAGGGTCTTTTCAACAAATTGTGCAGGAAAAACTGGATATGCATATGGAAAGTAGGAACCTTGATGTTTACCTTACACCCTACACAAGATAAACTAGAAATGGATCATATTCCTTAACATAAGGCTTGCAAATGAATATATAGGAAAAAAATCTTTGAAACCTTGGAATAGGCAAAAATTTCTTAACTAGGACACAAAAAACATGAACCATAAAAAAAAATTGAAAAATAGATTTCTTCAAAGTTAAAAACTTTTGCTCTTGGCAAGACATTGTTAGGAAAATAAAAAGGCAAGTCACAGACTGGGAGACGGTATTTGCAATACAATAAGCACATGAAAAGATGCTCAGCATCATCAGGGAAATACAAACTAAAACAACACACACTCACTAGAGTGGCCCAAATTTAAGAACATGACAATACCAAGTGTTGACAAGAATGTGGAACAACCAGAACTCTGATACATTGCCTGTAGTAACATAACATGGTACAACCACTTTAGAAAATAGCTTGGCAATTTCTTATACAGTTATACACATGATTCAATTCCACTCCTAGTTATTTATCCAAGATAAATGAAAACATAGGTCTACGTAAAGATTTGTGCACAAATTTTCATAGCATCTTTATTCATAATAATAACCAAAGAACTAGAAACAACCAAATGTCCATCCACAGGTGAATGGATGAATAAATTATATATCTAGGCAATGAAATATTATTTTGCTATACAAAGGAACAAATTAATGGTTCACATGGATGAATTTTTAAAAATGTGCTGAGTGAAGGAAGGCAGACACAAATGAGTATCTACTGTATGATTCTATTTGTATGAAACTCTGAGAAAGACAAATTGAATCTAGAAAGCAGATCTCTGGTTGCCTTGGGCCAGGTGTGGTTGGTCCAGACTTACTGGGAGGGGATATAAGGGAACCTTTCAGGGTGATAGAAATGTTCTATATTCTAATTGTGATGATGGCTACATGGGTGTATGTATACATTTGTCAAAACTCATCAAATTGTACGTTTAAAGTGTGTATATTTTATTTTATGTAGATTATACCTCAGTAAAGTCGAGTTTAAGTCTCCAGAACTCTTTTCATCTTGCAAAACTGAAGCTCTATACCGTGAAACAACTACTCCTCATCTCCCCTCCCTGAGCCCTTGGCAACCACCATTCTGCTTTCTCTCTCTATGAACTGGACTCCTCTAGGTACCTCTTGTAAGTGGAATCATACGGTATTTGTCTTTTTGTGACTGGCTTATGTCACTTAGCATAATATCCTCAAGGTTCATCCATGCAAATAACACTTTTTGAGGGGCCGTTAGACTGATGTTCTAGCCTTCCTCTTTGCCACATTGCCCTGTTTCTCACCACACACCTCCCGGTTTCTGCACTGACATCATGCTCTGTGGTGCTAGCTGTCACTCCTGCCATTTCTTGCTATCACCATCACAACTCTTCTGCTCCATCATTGCTGTCTTGCAGTGGGGACGCTTTCTCTTCCCCACAGAGTTTAAAACTGACTGCAGCATAATGAAGTCCACGGGCTGGGAAGAGAGAGTGAATTAGGTAAGGAGAATTCCTACTAGACAGAAAGGGGAAGCAGAAGTTTCCCGTTCACTAGGTGAAGAGAAAGGTCAAAAGGAATGAAACTAGGATTAGGACATTGTCCACGGCCCTCAGGGACACACTGACCCCTACTTCCTGTGTCCAGCTGATCTACCTTTTCAGACACACCTTGACATGCTTGAATTCACAGTTTGACATGCAGCTAAGACACATGTTCCAAATCGTCTAATTCCACGTTGTCATAGGCAGACAGATTTCACAGCAGCAAGTGATTATCGTTTGTAATGACCATATTGAGGTACAAAGGCAACTGCCTCATTAATTTTCTGAAGTCAGTGGTTATCAAGGATGGAATCTGTTATTATTTCAATGTTTATTGAGGACCATAATGTGCTAAGCACTTATTATAATTACCAAAAAAGGAATAGCATGGAGAAGCAACGTGGCCAAGGGGACTTGAAATTTCAAGGTGATGGGGACCAGAGCAAGGGCAGCATGAGTGACTGGACAGGCAGTAGATGAGCATCGTGTGGATAAGTACACGGTACATACATTTAAGGAAATATAATCTAAACTATATTTAGGAGGAAGATGCAGTCCAAAGTGTTGATTATAACCCAGGAAGGAGATCTATAAATCATAGTTACCAAGGGCAACAGAATGCTGGGGGTCATCTGGAGGGACACTGCAAACAAGCCAACTGTATTATCATGCCATTAAATGAATACATGGCGAATGAACGCATGAACAAATCTAGCCAATTACTTGTCTTCTTGGTCCTCAGTACAAATACAAAGATGGACTTTCTATCTAAAATGTAAACCCTTTTTTTTCTCCCTGTATGAGACTCTCAGGCATGTAGAAGCTATCTTCTTAAGTTTGACTTCCAGTGTGAGGCCCCTTGATTGGAAGGCCATAATTGACGAATAAATGAATTATCCAGTCCAGTGGTGATAACCTGTTTTGCATGAAGTCAGGTCAGGAAAAAGGAAATGTTTCTTGGGATATTTTTTCCATTTAAAATCAAAATAGATTTGAGACCCATGAAATATATGTAGACTTTTAAAATGTAGATTATTTTCTTGATTCAGTAATAAAGTGTCATTGAGAAAAATGGGACTCTATTGTTAAGATCCAGGCAAAGATGGTATGTAGTAAAATGAGAGATTTTTAAAATTTTTTATCCAGAAGTTAGATCTTGGCCTATGTGGTGACAAGAGTAGATCTACATGATGTACATCACTGATATGGCCCTTTGTAGCTTGGGTTATTGGCTCTGACCATCACCAGTGAGAGGCGCCGATCCTACCTCCCTCACACCTTCTGCCCAAACAGCAATGTAGCTTAAAATAAGACATTTAATGACTGGTACAAGATTTAATAATACTGTAGCCATGTTGTGTATAACATAGCTAACCATAATGTATAAAACCATAATATGCACATGAGAATTACAAACGTGCTGTAATCGGAGGCTCATTCATTATTTGTTCATTAAATATTTGAGTGCCTGCCACGTGCAAGATGATGGGCAAAAAGGAGCAAGCTCTAGAATCAAAAAGACACATAATAACGAGTGTCGGTGAGGATGTGGAGAAACTGGAACCTTCATACATTGCTGGTGGGAGTGTAAAATGGCGCAGCTTCTGTGCAAAACAGTTTGGCAGTTCCTCAAGAAGTTAGACATGGAGTTATCACATGACCCAGCAATTCCACAACTAGCTATATACCTGAGAGAAATGAAAACACATGTTCACACAAAAACCTGTGCGCAGATGTTCATAGCAGCATTATTCATAATAGCCAAAAAGTAGAAACAATCCAGATGTCTATGAACCAATGAATGAGTAGATAAAATGTGATCTATCCATGTCGGGGGATGTTATTTGGCAATAGAAAGGAATGAAGTACAGATACATGCTACAACATCGATGAACCTTAAAACATGCTAAGTGAAAGGAGCCAGTCACAAAAGACCACATATGGTATGATTTACATTAAATGTCCAGAATAGGCAAGTCTATAGAGACAGAAAGTAGATTTGTGGTTGCCTAGGGAGTGACTGCTAATGGCTATGGCTTTCTTTTGGGGGTGGTAAAAATGGTCTAGAATTGATGGGAGTGATGGTTGAGCAATTCTGTGAATATACTAAAAGCCATTGAATTGTACACTTTAAACGTGTGAATTGTGTGGTGTGTGAATTAGACCTTAATAAAGTTGTTATTTTTTTTTTAAGGAGTAAATAAAACAACCAAGACCCCTGCCCTAATAGAGCTAGTTGGGACTAGCAACAATAAAGCCAGAGGATAGTGAAATAATGTCTTTGATATACTAAAATAAAATAACTTTCTATGCAGAACTGCATTTATAGTGAAACTATCTTTCAAGAATGAGTATAAAATAAAGATAATGCTCCACATAATAGATCTCAACAAATTTCAAAGGATTGGTATTATACAGTCCACTTTTCTGATCACAATGTTATGAGGTTATTAATAAATCACAAAATTGTGACTAAAATTTCCCATACTTTTAGAAATTAAAAAGCTTCTAAATAATTTAATATAAAATAAAATATCTTAATGGAAATTAGAAATTATTTAAAAGCAAATTATAATAAAAATATTACCTATTAGAATTGGAGGAATGTTGCTCAAACAATAGAGTAAACATTTTAGCCTTAAATATTTACATTAGAAAAGAAGAAATGCTGTTAATTAGTGAGTCAAGTATTCAGTGTGACAACCTTAGATTAAGGACTTCAAAATAAATGCAAAAAAGTGGAAAGGAGGGAATATTCAAAATAAGAACGTATTAATGAAATAGAAGACAAAAATAAGGTAGAAAGGATTAATAAGGACAAAACTGGTTCTTTGAAAAGACCAAAGAACAAATAAACACACACTCCAGAAAAATTGATCAAGACAAGAAGAGACAAGAGACAAGGTGCAAATGAACAGTAGTAGGACTGAACTGGGCACGTAAATACAGCAGCAGAGCTTAAAATGATGAGGATGTCAACATTGTGAGGACTACAAATTGATAAATTCCTAGAAAAATATAATTTATCAACAATGACTCAGGAAGAAATAGTAAACCTGACCGGTTCTAAATCCATTAAAGACATGAAAACATAAGATAAAATCTCCTTCAAGGAAATGTCAAGCCCAGAAGATTCCGCAGATAAGTTTTACTAAACATTCAAGGAAGAAATAATTCCAGTGTTGCACAAACTCTTCCAAGTAATAGAGATGAAGGGAACACTCCTTAACTAATATATTGAAACTCAAATCAATTTATGTAACCGTGACACCCAAAACAGACAAGAATGGTACAAGAAAGGAGAATTCTTGACCAATTTCACTCATGAATATAGCTGTAAAAATCATAAGCAAAGTATTGCAAACATAATCAAGGAATGTATGAGAAAGATAAAGTTTATCTTAGGAAAATCTGTTCTAATTTGCCCCCTCAATGGATTAAAATTACCGCAAACCTTAAACTTAATGGTGAAAAATTACAAACATTCCCTTTAAAATTAGAAACAACCCAAAGACACCAAATCTTACCCTTTCTAGTCCACATGGTGATGGAGATGCTAGTCAGTGCAGCAAGATAAGGAAGAAAAGTTATAGAATTGGAAAGGAAGAAGTAAAACAGAAACTATTCAGAAATGTATTTGACTGGCTTCCTAGAAAATCCCAAGGAATATACAGATAGATTAACAAAGACTTTGTAGAAAGATGCTGCAAAATCAAAATAAAAAGATCAGTTACATTTCTACAATGTTGCTGCACCAACATCAGTGAGAAACAGATAATAAAAATGATAATATTTGCGATAGTATTTAGGAATACACACAATAAAAATGAGTAAGACTTTTACAGAGAACTTCGTAAAATTTGCCTGACAGACATTAAAGACCTAAATAAATGGAGAGTTCTTACCATGCCTTTGAAGACGCAACCTCTCTCTTCCGCCACAACTTTATTGAGATATAATTGACATACAACACTGTGTAACTTTGAGGTGTACACCATGCTGATTTGATACACTTACTTACTGCAATGTGATTGCCACTGTAGTGTTAGCTAACACCTCCATCGTGTCACATAATTACCATCTCTTTTTTGTGGTGAGAACATTTAAGATCTACTTTCTTTTTTTTTTTTTTTAAAGATTTTTATTTATTCATTTTTTTTTCCCCCCAAAGCCCCAGTAGACAGTTGCATGTCATAGGTTCACATCCTTCTAGTTGCTGTACGTGGGACTCGGCCCCAGGTTGGACGGAGAAGCGGTGCCTTGGGGCGTGCCCGGGACCCGAACCCGGGCCGCCAGCATCAGAGCTCGTGCACTTAACCGCCAAGCCACGGAGCCGGCCCTAAGATCTACTTTCTTAGTGACTTTCAAGTATATAGTGCAGTGTTGTTATCTGTAATCATAGCACTGTGCATTAGATTCCGGGAACTTATTCACCTTCTAACTGGAAGTTTGTACTCTTTGACCAACATTTCCCCATTGCCCCCCCCTCCTAACCCCTGGTAACCGCCCTTCTACTCTGTTTCTACGAGAGATTCCCCATATAAGTGATATCACACAGTGTTTGTCTTTCTCTGTCTGACTTATTTCCATAGCCTCCTAAACATATCAGTTCTCCCTTAACTGATCTATAGATTCCATTAACAGAGAAGCAACAGGCCCAAAATGGAGTCACTTGTGCTAAGCCCCACCTCAGCAAACAAGACTTAACTGCAGCTTCAGCCTCTTTTAGGAATGTAGCCTTCAGCCAGCTAATCTGGAATCACCTCGTCAACGCTAGCGAGGCAATCTGCCTGATAGACACCCACCTTCCCCCAAAAGAAGGTGACCTTGCCTGAAACAATCCACTCGTGGCTAGAATAACTTCCTTGCCCCGCTTCCTTCTGCCTATGAAAGTCTCCCATTTTGTACAGCTCCTTGGAGCTCCTTTCTATCTGCTAGATGGGATGTTGCGTGATTCATGAATCGTTGAAAAAAGCCAATTAGATTTTAAACTTACTCAGTTGAATTTTGTGTTTTAGCACCAGAAATATTTCTCAGTGACATAGCGTTTCTGAGCTCTTCCCGTTTCTATGGCTGGGTAAAAGCGGTTCCTACAATCGGATGATTTAGACTCTTCTCTTGTACTCTTTTTGCCCCAGACTTTTGGAATGTGAAATTCCTTTGTTAACAGCCATAAAAATATAATGTTGAAACTTTTCAACATCAATAAAGCGCTCCCAGCAATAAAAAAGGTGCCTTTTTGTGGATGTTTCACAATTGACTAAAAAATACAAATTCTAATTCCTTAGAGAACTGGTTGTGTTGAAATATTTACAGAAGGCCGAGGAGTTTCTTCTCCTGCCTGGAGTGGAGACGTGAAGCTGTGGGCAGTGGTGAAGCGAGGCGGGCCTTTCAAGCCTTGTTTATTCTGGAAATAACTCTGGAAAATGTCTCATATGGTTCCCCAGAGACCTGGAGGTGGGTTTGTGTCAGAACATGACGAATGAAAACAAACCACTGCTCTGCAACGTTGAGCAAAATCCATAAAAAAGGTCTTTCTTAGAACTTCCAGACAGACCTGAGGGACCAGAAATGAACTTGCAAGTGTGAGGAAGTCAGGGTACAGAGCAAAAAAAAATATTTAACCCAACTTTATAACTGATTTAGATAGTGGAAATTTTATAAACATAAGGTCCACTGAAATCCAGTGGTTTGAAGTGGATCTGAAACACTTGTTTGTTTTCATCAATTCCCAGTTCAGTCATGAAGTCACTCCCTGAGGATCGGGCTAGCTGCTCCCTTCTCGGCGTGTCCTTGTCTCTTGGAACTCACTCCCAGGAGGGCAGGCTTGGCCGGTTGTCCTTTATGCCCAGTGCCATCTGGGGCCTGGTGGCGGGAAGCACCCCTAGCTGTCAGATCAACAAACTTTCAGATGTGGTGGGCCTCTCGGTGAACAAGGGACGGATGGATGGTCATGAAAGACTCTGTCCCCAGGACAGCCCTACACGTGTTGTAGACCGTGACTATGATTTCCCGCCGTAAAATCCGTTTACTCCGTAGGCACTCCCATCCATAAAGCACTCCTAAGAGTGGGCTGCTTTCCTCCAAGAGTTGTGGGCATCCCGGTGGACATCTACTGCTTTTGTTTGCCTCCCTTTCTGCCATTATTCTGACCAAGCTCCCTCCTCTGCCCACCCTCCTGTCCCCCAGGGACCAGTTCTAGGACCTGGTGTGGGGTCCAGGTGACACAATACACCAGTCACAGTTCTTCCTCAAGATTTTTCAAGCTGGATCTGAGAGAGAGAAAACCCATTTCCCCCATGCTCTTGGAATTGTTAGGATGTGAGACTGGACGCTGCTGGTGGCCAGGGTGCCCTCTGCGTGCAGAGAGGGTCTGCAGAAGGATAACTCGTGAGTGACTTCAAACCAGCTGTCTGACTGACGCCAGTTGCGTTGCCTCAGTAATGAGAGGGAGGGGACATTCAGGGGACGCAGAGAGCTGTGGGTCCCATCTGCCTCCTGATGCAGATTCTGTCCCTGCCTTTCCTGCGATGTGCTTACCTGGGCCCACCCACACCTCTCCTTGCCTAAGCTCGTTTGAATCCAGTTCGCCTCACTTACAATGGAGAGTCTTACAATTCACCTACCCATCCCTAGGAAGGCAATGGTGAACTCTCCTTGGTGGTCTGAAAAAGTAGGTCCAACTTTAATGTTCAGAAGAAATTATTTGAGGGGCCAGCCCTGTGGCTTATCGGTTAAGTGCATGCTCGGTTACTGGCGGCCTGGGTTCGGATCCCGGGTGCGCACCGACGCACCGCTTCTCTGGCCACGCTGAGGCCGCGTCCCACATACAGCAACTAGAAGGATGTGCAACTATGACATACAACTATCTACTGGGGCTGTGGGGGAAAAAAAAGGAGGAGGATTGGCAATAGATGTTAGCTCAGAGTCGGTCTTCCTCAGCAAAAAGAGGAGGATTAGCACGGATGTTAGCTCAGGGCTGATCTTCCTCACAAAAAAAAAGAAGAAATTATTTGAAATTTGAAAGTGCGAGTCTTTGGTCTGTGTGTGGATCTGTTCATTTTAGTTGCTGCTTTTTTAAAAAAAAAACAAACATATTTGTGTTCTTTCCGCAATACAAAATTCTCTCTCCGAATGTCGCAGCAACGGAACAGCGCTAAGTGTTGGTGTTGACCGAGCGTTTGCTATGCAGCAGGTGCTGCTCATTTGTGTTCACTCTTTTCATCCTCACAAAAGCCTGTGAAATACATTCCATCATTTCCCCCCATTTTACAAATGTGGAAACTGAGGCACAGAAAAGTTAAGTAGTTTCCCCTAGGGTCACACAGCTAGTAAGTGGCAGAGACAGGATTTGAACGCAAGCCTTCCAAGGTCAGAGACTGGGCTTTTAATATAGAAATATGTAGAAGTATTGAAGACCACTGATTTTGTTTAGTTATGACAATCTTGTTTAAAACTGAATTATCAATTTTTATTTGTTTGAAATAATTTGCTACTTTTCAAAGGCAATTAAAAAGTTAGAAATGCCCTAAAAGGTATTCTACTCTATGACTTGAACTTAGATATTCAGAGACGTTAGCCCAGGGAGGTTTGTACTCTGTTTTTCAGGGATAGAGATGGTGCTAGAATTCATGTCTCTGATTTGCATTCCAGCTGGACCATCCTGTGTGAATGGATCTTGGAGCAAATATTGACTTCTCCTAGACACAAAAGCTGGGTAGTGGTCTGGTCTTGAAGAATGAATGTGAGATGGAGGAGGAGAGCGTGAAGCCCTCGGGCCTCCTTCCCAGTTCCTCGAAGCTCTGTATCAGTCACTCCCCTGCCCTGCATGAGTAAGGAACCTAATCTCTCTGTCCAGCTTTTATCTTGATCGTTGATGACGTTCCATAGATCAAACAGGAAGATGGGTCAAATGCTCAGCCCCACTTGCTAAGTGTCCCCAAGGCACATCGAAAGTAGGAAAAGGTAGATGAAGGCTCATTCCTATGAAACATTTGATGCAGTTGCCGGAGAATTTGGTTGAAACCCAAAGTTGTCGATTCGGAGTCTTTGACTAAGTGCTAATTTCCTACCTGTTTCCATTTCCTTTTTTGAGCAGCTAGAAAAACCACTGGTCTCCTTTAGTCGTGACCAGAGGGGAAGGAGGAAGCAAAAATCCTTGACCCCTCATTTCCTGTGAGATTGTGAAACAAGAAGGTAAACATTTAACGGAATGTGGCAGCTCCGAACAATTGCCCCTATTGTGGAAGGAAGAGTGGTTTCTTTTCCTTTTTACGCAAACTCTTTCTGGTGAAGAGGCTACACAGAAGAGAAAGCCAGCCTTGTCCTGGGCCGTCTAGGCCGCCCGGATTTGCAGTGAGAAAATCCAGGGAGATTTGCTTTCTGGGTAGTGTGTAGACATTTTCAAGGTTTAGCCTGAAACGTCCTTGGTTACTCAGAATAACTGTCTTTAATGAAATCACTCTGAATGCTTCGGAAGGCCTGTCATTATTCTCCAGTGTGAGAAATGATAGAGGATTTGCATCACCTGATAACCTTACTTATTAACAGTCTAAAACCTGGTGACGGGGCTGTAGTCCGAGACCCTTGCTCAGGAGCCTTGGCAGCTCTCTGATTTTCTTCCTTTTTAGCTTTCCCCACCTCAAGCCATTCAGAAGACAAGGTCGTGTTGGTCTATGGCAGTGACTCGTGCCAGGGTTTTTCATGCCGCCTCTGCAAAGACAAGAGTCAATAGCAGAGGCTCAGAACAGTCCCACGAAGGAGGGCAAAGGGCTCCCTCGGCACTGGGGAACTCGCTCATCATTGTGTCACGCAGTCTTTACCTTTGAATTACCTGATGACATATATTCCAAAACTACAGGGAAAGGCTTCCTTGGGGTCCGTGTGAACTATTCTTTCATTCATTCAGCAAACACTTATTCCGGAGCCACCATGTACTTGTGCGGAATAATAAGAAATATATGTGTTGACCTCTGCCCCCAGTTCTAATGTGTGGTCTTTGACCGAGGTTCCTAACCCAGAGCTCCTAAATCCCTTGTGATTTCCTGGTGACAGGAGCGTCTTTTGGTCTAATGAGGCTCCTGGATGGTTCTTGGGTGGGGGCTGGGCACCAGAAAAACCAAGTCATCATTAGGAGCTTGGAACTTTCAGCCTTGCTCCCCGTTCTCGAGAGAGGGGAGGGGGCTGGGAATGGAGTTAATAATTGATCATCCCTATATGATGAAGCCTCCGTAAAAATCCCAAAAGTACAGGGTTCAGAGAGCTTCAGGGTTGGTGAGCACATCCACATGCTGGGAGAGTGGCATGCCCCAACTCCCCAGGGACAGAAGCCCCTGGGCTTGTGACCCTTCCGGACCTTGCCCTATGTACCTCTTCACCTGGCTGTGCATCTGTACCCTTTATTATATAATAAACCAGTAAACATAAGTAAGAACCCTGAGTTCTAGCATGAGTGAACCTGAGCGGGTTGTGGGAATCCTGCTTTAGAGCTGGTCAGTCAGAAGCACAGGTGACAGCCTGGCCTTGCGATTGGCATCTGAAGTGGGGGCAGTCTTGTGGGACTGAGCCCTTAACCTGTGGGATCTGATGCGACCTGGGGGTAGATAGTGTCAGCATTGAGTTAAACTGTAGGGCACCCAGCTGTCTGCAACCCCCTCACATCTGGTGTCAGAAATAAAGTATTGAGAATAGAGGAAAACAGTGTGTTTCTCCTAGGCAACCTGTAAATTGTGCTAATCTTACGGAATACAGTGGGGCACAAGTCAGACAACGTCCCTAATCTCCTAGAATTTATAAGTAAACAGGCAGTTACAATTACAGTACGATAAATGCTGTGATGGGCAAAGTCAAGGGTCACGCAAAAACTCCTAAGGAGGGCTTCTGACCTGGACTTTGGGTCAGGAAAGGCAAAAATGGAGGGGATGATTCATCCAGACCAGGGCAGGTCTCCTTTTTACTATCTGTCTCCTTCTAGACTGACTTCTTTGAGGTGATGAATAAACCCTTCTATGATTTATATTTAAAAGAAAATAATATGATGCCTTGTTTATTTATTTTTTTGTTATATTTTTACTAACAACCACAAACCTACAGGAAAGTTGCAACTACAGTACAAAAAACTCGTTATCCTGAGCCGTTTAAGAGTAAGTTGCCAACCTGAGGGCCCACCAAAGCCAAACACTTGAGTGTGTGTTTCCTACAAACCAGGAGCTTCTCCTCCATAACCCGCACTCGGCCATCAGCATCAGGAAATTCGCAGTGACTCATTACCAACATCAGATCCTCAGACCCTACTCAGGTTTTGCCAGCTGTCCCAAGAATGGCCTTTATGGTGGAAGGATCTGGTTCACGGTCACACACTGACTGAGTTATCATATCTTGTCGGTTAGGGGTATTAAATGCATTCTTGATTTACAATATTTTCAACTTATGATGGGTTTATCAGGATGTAACCCCTTAGTAAATTGAGGAAGGTCTGAGTATCTACTTTTATGGAAATCCCTGAGTTCACACCAATACCTTCAGTTCCAACTCAACACCGCAGGGTTCCTTCTGGTTTTCTCCCTTTCTGTAGTTGTGACTCCTGTCTCCGACAGTGAGAAACCCGGCTCCCACTATTCTAAGGACACTTACTTATTTGGTCAATCCTCTGTATAGAGTCAGTCTCCACACCCTCCCCCCGACCCCGTGTGGACCCCTCCTTACCCTGCCCGGCTCTGACATCCGGCTGGGGCTACAACACGCACTGAGGCCTTCCCTACCCCACCCACCCCCCGGCCCCCGAGCCGGGCTCCGAGTCCCCACGCTGGGCTGCCTCTCCTCACAGACACCGATGTTGCTCTCCCATCCTTCATGACTGTAGGACTGAATTGTTGAGGAAGGGACAGGAAGGAAGGGAGGGAGACAGGGAGGAGGGGAGAGGAGAGGAGAGGAAGAGGAGGAGGCATGTGAAGGAGGACAGGAAGGGCCATTGACAGTTTTTTAGCTTCTTATTCTTGGTTGCGCCTCTGAAGCACTATGCTGTGTATCATCATATCAGAACTTACGTTCACACTGCAGGGCGCCCCCAACTTAGCCGCCTCTGACTCCTCTCTCTACCTCCCTGTCTATGTCCAACCATCCATCCGTACTGGTCTCAGCTGTCTTGGAATCAGCTCCAGAATGTGCCGTTCTGGACCATCCAGTTTGTCAGCGTAGTTGAAGAACCAGTTGTCTGAAAAGAATGAAGATTTTTTACTTCTCTCCAGAAGAGCACATAGCACGCAGGCTGGGGACATCTGATCTCTCAGATGTAATTCTATGCAATTACGAGATTAGACCTCTGAAAGGGAAAATACAGATAAACATATCCTTTTAAAGTTTTGTACACTTTTTGTGTGTGTGTGTGTGAGGAAGATCGGCCCTGAGCTAACATCTGCCAATCCTCCTCTTTTTTTGCTGAGGAAGACTGGCCCTGGGCTAACATCCGTGCCCATCTTCCTCCACTTTATATGGGACACCGCCACAGCATGGCTTGCCAAGCAGTGCGTTGGTGCGCGCCCGGGATCCGAACCAGCGAACCCCGGGCCGCCGCAGCGGAGCACGCACACTTAACCGCTTGTGCCACCGGGCCGGCCCCTGTATGCTTCTTAAAATGGGAATTAGCAACATTGTTTATCTTCTATTCAGATAGTTTGGTCATTTAATATTACCTCAGTATTATATTACCTCAGTATTATATCAACTCAACTTTCCTAAAGCTAATTAAGAATGTCAGAAAAATACAACTAAGTTACTACAAAAAAATTATGAGAGACTTTAAAGGGTAAATGTATGCCTTAAATTTAAATGTGACATTTCAAAAGGAAGCTTGAACCAATGTTATCTGGTTTCATTAGAATTAATTCATAAACAAACAGACAAAAACAAAAATCCCTTAGAACAATTGGAGTTATATTTCGGTTGAAATTTTAATTTTACATTATATTCATCTTTTGGAAGTGGTATATTTTAGGGATTTTTAAAATAGAAGCAAGACCAGGACAACCATGGAAAGTTCTAATACAAACGCCCAGATCGTTGCATGGATTAGAATGTCTCCATCTGCAGTTACGTATTCCGGGGTAACTATAGTGCTCAAAGGTACCTGATTTAGGGTAATTGGTGGCTCAGTCCCATGTGTCATAGCAAAGCGGCAATACTGGTATTTTTGTATTCATCTCGAGTAATATCAAAATGCCCCTTTAATAACACCAGTATTTTATTTAAAACTTCAGATTCATAAAATTGTGTAGCTAAAGATCCAGACTAACCTCTGTAAACACATAACATCCCTCGGAGTGTGGCTCGTCCTGGCTTTGCTGTCACCTTCACCTCCAGACCCCTCCCCAGGCTGCCCTCAGGGCTGGCCCTGAGAGAGCGCTCTGTGGCCATTGGAGCTCACAGAGCATCCATGGCCCCCAGGTCGGGGCTTTTGTTTCAGCATGGGACAAGAGAATTTGAGGGCTGGGAGGGCTTGGGGTGAGGGTGTCAGGATTGAGCAGCGTTGAGAGGAGTACAGAGGGAAAAGGAGTTGAAGAGACAGCCAGAAATCTAAACAAACTGCCCACAAAAGTCTAAAATAAGGGTGTCTACAAACACACTGCTATTTGGGTACCTAAAAATACTACAGTATCAAAGGGCACGAGGAAATTTATGCAGGGTGATGCATATGTTCACTCTCTCGATTGTGGTGATGGTTTCATGGGTGTAATCGTATGCTAAAACTTATCTAATTATATACTTTTAAATGTGCAGTTTACTTTATGTCCGTTTCATTTTATATCTCAATAAGCTTTTTTGTTTTTTAAAATAATATGGTGTTCAAGAATGCTAAAACCAGCACAACAGTTGCTAGCTGTGTCAAAATCTAAACAGTTCAGCTTGGTATCAAACTTTCTGTTTGGACCTGGGAAGGCCCTGGGCCAGTAATTTATTTCTACCTGCTGTTGATAAGTCACGGGTGGCCTCAAGGATCTTAACTGCCTTAGGTGAACTGTGTTCATGGGGGCTGGCAATTAATTCAGAGGTTTCCATTTTGTGTGTTTAATTAGCCCTTGCATGCAGGTGTCGGGGAGGAAAAGCTCTTCCTCCACCCTCTTATGTTTACCAGTGAGGGCCTGCAAATTAAACTGAAAAAAAGACAGTTTAACAGGAGAAAAGGCACACAGTTTTTACTAACATTTACATCCAAGGGAGTTCACAGAAAAAAAGTGAAACTCAAAGAAATAGTAGACTTGGGGGTTATATACTATTTTAGCAAAGGAAAGGGTGTTTGGGCTTCAAGAGAAGATAAAGCATGGGAAAGTAACTAGGAAATATATGGAGGCGCTGATGGAAAATAAAGGTTATTTTAGTAAGGTCTTTATGCAAGCTTGTCTTGGTGTCACTCTCTATCTCCAGTGACGAGTGCTCTCCTCTCCCTGGAACGGGGATGGGGCACAGGGTGGGATTTGGGGATGGGGCACAGGGTGGGATTTGGGGTGGGGGCAGGAGACACCCTCACAAAGGGAAATTTATGCCCTGCTTTTCGGCAGTTAAGGGGAGGGCAGAGAGCTCTTCCCGAATTTGTTGATTCTCAATTGCTTTCAACTCAAAATAATCCTTATGCCAAAAGAGGCATATTTGGGGTGGCGTATTCTGATCCCCTTCACAGGGAAAGCCACCAGCAACTGAACATTTTAAGAGACTTTGTGCCTCCGCTTCCCACCCTACTCCTTGACCATTTTATTGTCACTTTATTGTGGGACGAGGAGGTACAGGGACCTTGAGGACTGAGCTGGCGTCTCCTCCAGGGGGTCGGCGTTTCGCATTTTGAGTATCTCCTCGTCTGCATCTGTGAGTCTGCCCGCCCCCCCCCCCCAGCCCCTTGCCTTGGGCATCCCCTCACGTCGGCCCACTTTCCCACTCCCTCCCTCTCCCTCTCATCCTGAGACAGGGCGCTCGGAATAGCCTTTCTCTCTTTTGGAACATTAGGGGGTAGTTTTCCCCTTGGCTTTGTTTCTCTGTCAGGTTCACATTTTGTCTGACTTCACATTTACTGGCCTCACACATTTTACAAACACTGATAATTTATTTTTCCAATATAAAATATTTTCTTGGGCCGGCCCGGTGGTGCAAGTGGTTAAGTGTGTGTGCTCCGCTGTGTCGGCCCCAGGTTCGCCGGTTTGGATCCCGGGCGCGCACCGACGCACCGCTTGTCAGGCCATGCTGTGGCGGCGTCCCATATAAAGTGGAGGAAGATGGGCACAGATGTTAGCCCAGGGCCAGTCCTCCTCAGCAATAAAAAAGAGGAGGATTGGCATCGGATGTTACCTCAGGCCTAATCTTCCTTGCAAAAAAAATAGATATATATATTTTTTCTTCTGTTTAATATTGTCCATATAACATCCTCCTACTTAGAAAAACAAAAGAAAACAAAAAAACTTTTTAATAACCCCTCCCCTTTTCTTTAAAAGAAAGAATTTGGCTCAAAAGTTTCAAAAGCTGTGGCCACCAGCTGAGATCCTAAAATGACCCAAAAGGTCCTGGGGAAGAGCAAAATAAAATAAATCCCTTTCCAAGAAGTTCAGCCTTGAAGAACATTCGTGAACACAGCTGTGGGCCCCTTGCCGTCCTCCGCCCTTCTGCTTGCGTTGGCCCCAGTCCTGCGCCTGTCACCTTCTCTCCTGACCAAAACAATGCTTAAGATAATGAGGATTTTTACATTTTTCCTAAAAAAAAAAAGTTCTGTCTCAATTAAATATTTTAAATTTCAATTTTGAAGGTACCTTTTTAAAAGTACATACTCGTGTCTGAAACCCTGTTCTCCAACCATCATTTTAAAAGAATTCGATAGCTTGCCTGCATCTCAGAATTCCAAGGTCATAGATTTTTTTTAGCCTTGTTTGTAAGAACAACAAGACTGGCTCACACGTGTTAAAATGTATCACTCACGGTTCCAAGCAGTAGTAAGACCGAATTGGTTTTCTTTTTTCTTCTGGGATGTGAGTGGAATGTGAGTTGATCAGCCCCCTGCCACCTCTGGTTTTCCCTCCCTCTTTGACCCACATCCTCAAGAACTGACGAATTTTCCAGTTCTCCCCCTCCCCCTTCTTACACTTTGGCAGTTATGCAATTTTGCCTGGTGCTGGTCTGGGGGCTGGGTCTTGAGGGAGTCTTCAGAATCTTTTCCATTTCCTTAACATTCCCTGCTACTTTTTATTGTGAGCATTTTCAAACATGCCAGATACACAGGGTGAATGGAGCATGGTCCCCCCCTTGCCCACCGTCTGGCTGTAACAGTCATGATCATTTTTCAATGTTGTTTCATTCGTCTTCCACACCCCCACCTTTTTTTTTTTAGAACTCTTTTAAAGCAAATCCTAGACAAGACATAATTTTACCCATAAATGCTTCAGTATGTACCTATAACAGATGAGGACTTCTTTTTCCTAACCTAAGTGTACTACCATTATCAACCCAGCACTATTAACAAAAATACTTTAATAATAACTGCTGGGGTCAGAGTGGACCTCAGCCAAGTGTCTAGGGATTGGCTTAGGGCGCTGTTGGTCAGCAGAGTTGGTGGTCAGAGAGAAGGGTCAAGTAGGGATAGAGGAGAGAGGACGAGCTGGGACTCACTGAGTCCTCTGTGTCTGTCATGCGTCCAGTCATAACCACCTTGGGAAAGTAATGGCTGCTTGAATGTGCCTCCCAAGTCTCATGAGATTCTCCTTGTGGCCACTTCTAACCCAGAACTACCCCGGGAAAGGGACTTGGGGGAGCCTAGCTCCAGCTTAGCCAACATGACACAGTACAAACCGCCACAATCATCCATGACCCCGTCCGTGTTCCCATTTCCCCAGTGCCTCCATAATGGTTTGTACAGTTGGTTTGTTCACAGTGGGGTCCAAACAAGATCCGCACGTTGCATTTGATATGTCTCTTACATCTCTTTTAAGCTATAGTAGTCTCTTTCTCCCTTTTTCTCCAGGACATTTATTTGTTGAAGAACCTGAGTTGTTTGTCCTGTAGAAATTCCCTACATTCTGAATCCAGTGAATTCTACCCTTCTGGTAGAACGGTAGCGAGGTCTAGAGGTTTGATAAGATTCACGGTTTTGTTGCTGCTGTTTTGTTTCGGCAAGAATACCTGAGGTTCCTTAGCTTCTTGGCTCCCTTTGGGCTCCCGAGCTGTCCCTACATCTTAGGCTGATGTGGTTGGGAGAAGCCAGGAAACAGCCATGGGCTACCCTGCCCTCAGCTAGGCTTTCTTTACTTAATCACTGAATGGGAAGGGTCCCATGTAGGGAAACTGGATGAATTCCCCCCTTGTAACTCATTCAACCCCAACAGCCTCATGCCATGGGCCAGTCTGCCTCCATCTTGGAACAGTTAGTTCACCATTTCCTCCTTCAGCTTGCTGAATACTGTGAGCCCGGTGCTGCCCATTTCATTTTTGCCACCAACTGTAGTGTGTCTGTTGGGTTAACACCCAGTAGGAAGAGACCACACATACCCCTTCACGGTAAGATTAGATTAAATTCCCTATTTATAAGGATCCTGAAGCTTATAGGAAGTAGGACGCCCTCGCCCCCTGGGTGGAAGCAGACGAAACGTATCTCAGTGTGGCTCCCCAGGGACCAATGTGGACTCCCCCCGGATTCCCTAATGGGACTAATCAACACTGTTTGTGGTTTTTACTATGCCCTTGAACTATTATGCTCTGAGCTCATCATCACAATTCAAGAAGAAGAACTTGCTCTAACAATCAATGGTTTTTGTTGAAGAGAATGTTTATCAACGTTGGGCTCCCCTGTTTCTTGAACAAAACTCAGCTTCAGTGAGGTCACTTCCTCACTGAGGAAGGGAAATTGCAGTTGGTGCCTGGGTTTCCCTGAACTCCATCTCTGCCTGCAGGTTCCTAATGTTCTGGAAAGTCCATTTCCCTGTGGTTGCCGACCCTATGACCCTGCATTAATACACTTTAATATGAATGTTTGATACAGAGTTCCATGTGAGGCCCACAATTCCACCGTAAGATGATTGTATTAATCCTTTGAAGAGTTTCATTGCGGAGAAAACAAAATGTTGTTGTGAACAACTTGTGGATCTGTGAGAGGATGCATCTACGGACCAAAGTTCCACCAAGTCTGAGAAACTTCTGTCGATATCCAGCAGATCCACATGTCTTTGGACAGAAGAATACATAGTTGAGATAAGACAAGGTTCTGCCCAGGGAGCTGGATCAGAGCAGACAGGCATGAGCTCCTATGGTATACACTAGGATCGTCAGTTAGAATCTAGTTTACGAAAAAGGGAACGCATTAGAAGGGTCTCAGGGACTCTTAGAAGGGATTTACAGTTGAGGCACTGAGTTTGGAAATGGAAATAATGCTGTTCCAGAGAACTGGAAGCACTGTCCCCTTCCATACCCTAAGAGGGAGGCATGTGCTAGGATTTTCAGTTCCACTGGATTGCCGCAAAGGGGAAGAGGCAACCCATAAAAGGAAATTCAGGTGCCTTCAGGATGAGAGAATGGTTACCGGGCAGCTGAAACCTGACACAGTCCTTGTTCCCTTTGTGTAAAGTCAGAGGAGCACAGCCAGATTCCTCTTATTATGAACAAATTTACAGTTTCTAGGCTTAAAAAAACATAGGCCTAAAACCTCGAACATAAAGGAATTCATTTTCTAAAATCTGGCTCCATAAACAATACCGTGAAAAGCCAGAAGGAAGGTTATCGGATTAGGGTATTTGTGTTTAATTTCTCAGTTTACCACATTCCAAGAGCAGTATTTATAATCACTGGTAGGGAATGTTTCAGAGAACACCGGGGTCAGGGAAATCAGTCATTTGCATTTTGAAACACAGAGCTACATGTTTCTACAGCTGCCGACTTTCCAGCTCTCTGGGGACAACAGGCTTAGTTCATCTTGGCCAAGGGTCAGCATGGCTGAATATTCTCTCTGGTCCCAGAAATTATGGCTTTCTTTGCTCAGGACATCTGACCAGAGTTAGAATGGCGAAGAGTCAGTCAGCTGTGAAGGATGGCCCCTCAACTTGGGGATCTGAGACATTAGTAAAAAGAGATTTGGGAGGAAATGAAGTTTGTTATGGTGGACCAAAAGGTTGATATCATTACAGGCAGAAAAGTGTCTGCTTCTGTTTCTGTTTTTTAAAAGTAAAACAATTATTGAACTTCTTTTAACCTTCCAAGTGGAGTGGTTGGTTGCCTCTGAGCAGTCAGTGATGCTGACACCCGGGGCCCTCGGGCTAGATCTTCAGCTGACCCCTAGGGACAGCTCATTTCATTTGCAGTTTTAAATTTATACCCATAATGCATCTCAGATGAAAGGAAACTTGAGGAACACTGATGATGACAATAAAGGCTAACGAAGAGACTAAAATGATAACATTTCTACAAATTGGCCATGACACGAGTTTTCCCAGATTTCTTGTCATTTTCATCAGATCAAAATTAAATTTGTCCAATATTAAGAACTAAGAATATGGTGACAAATGTCATCCAATTTTGCTCATCATTTGTTAGGAATAAAGATTACCGGCACTCGTGTTGTGTTCTTGCTGAGGAGTGCTTACAGCTGGCAGTCTGGAACCTTCCTTCTTTACTTGGCATTTAGAAGCAAAATGTGAGATTTATCTATATATAAAAACCTCAGTTATTAAAACTCAGTTTAAAAAAATGCAAAAAATTACAAGCAATTCACAGAACCAGTTTTTATCTTTTTTTTGATGCCACAATACGCCCTTTGGATCTACATTTGTCATAAAATATATCACTTAAAAATTTGTTGATAAATCATACTTTTCCTAATGTAACTAATTTAAAGTAAATTAAAGAGTATACGTCTCCCCTTAAATGCAATTGAGATGAAATAAATATTTTTATATAAGTTGAGATTTTTGAGTTGCAGGAGGAATTGACCAAGTGCAGCAGTAAGGGATGGTGTGGGGGTCAGGCTTTAGTCCCTGACATGCACTCCCCCCACCCTGGATTTACCATCAACCCCCCCACCCCCACCCCCACCCCACCGCAAACAATCTAAAAAGACCATAATCTTCGAATGCCAGCGTCTTGTTTTGCAGACCTGCCGGCAACATTTGCTAAGTCTCTTCGCCTCGCTCTCCACCAGAATGCTGCCCCTTGACGTGGAAAATCTGGGGCTGCCACTGAAACCCACTCTGGCCGATGGTGGCACAAAAGAACACGTGAGGTGGCTGTGGGGAGCTCAAAGAACGGCATAAAAAGTGAGTCACCTGGTCTTGGTCCAGCTCCAGGGATCTGGGGAACAAGAGCGAACAGGCAGAAGTAGACATTCCCATTTTCTCAAAGCTTTTGATGTGAGCTGCCAAGTTGCCTTCTAGAACAATTTTGGAGACTTGCGCCTTGGTTCATTTGCCTCTTCCTTCTGTAGCTGCTCCAGGCTGGGCTCCCTGAGGGTCTCTTGTCCATGACCTCAGCCCCACCCCAGGTTCCACGTTCAAGTCTCAGAATCTTCACCTGCCAGTAATGGCCAGTGTAGACACAGTCATCCAGGCATGATTAACGGGCTTCACCCACTTTTTCTGTTTCGTGACCCATTAGTCCTGGGGCCAGGCATCCCTAGGAGTCACTGCACTTGGCCCTGGTGTGTGGCAGATACTGATATTTGCCTACTTGATAACCATTCTCCCCTTTTTCCTATTTATCAGAAGCCAAGTTTGTTCAGGATGGCGCCCAGTTAAAATATCCACCTTTCCCAAGAACTTTGCAGCTAGGGGTGGCCAGGTGACATGGTTCTGAGTTGTGCAGGTAGTCTGCCAAGGATTTCTGGAAATTTTTTGCTTTTGTGATCTAGCACCACCTTATCCTCCTGCTCTTTGCCTTCATCTTCCTGCCTGGAATATGGACATGAGGCCGGAGCTGGAGCAGCCGTCGTGAGACCATGAGTTAAAAAAAAACATGAAGTCAAAAGTTACATGCTAAGGGTGGTGGAGAAGAAAGGTAAGAGGAGTCTGGATGGGCATGCTGCAGAGGTAGGCATCTCCTAGCCTTTGTGGGGCCTGGGCAAGATCACAAACGGAGGCCTACATATTGTGTCCAAACTTAAAAAAAAAATCAAACTAACAAAGTGTTAAACAAAATATGTTCTGTTCTCCTACCTTGGCAATATATCCATAATGAAGAAATTTTTTAAAATGCATAAAGCCATGGTTTTTATATGACTTAAAGTCAGCAAAGTATCAAAGACAACCCAGTATTTTGGTATACTTTTCTGTATTCCAGAGTGTATTAGATAATCACGAATTATTCTTCCGGATTTTACTGTGCCTTGGAATCAGCATTTTGAGCATTAGTCATCACTGTAGAGGGTTGTGAACATAAAGATATTGGAGGAGGCCTGCTGAATGAAGAACCCAACTAACACCAGGACATAATCTGAAAGTTTTGTTGTGGTGGTGGTTTTAAGTAGATTTGAATTTGGGCTTATTTCATTATGATTTATGTCCTTTTCAAGAAAAAAATACGAAACCCTTTAATTCTTGTTAGTTTGGAAGATATTTTTGGCCTCACCCTAGAGGATTGCGATTTTACTCTATTTGGACATCTCTCCGGGGCTCTGGAAACAGAGCTAAGCTAAATAATTGTGAAAACAGTTTCCTAAGATAAAGTTTAAAGAAGTTCTTTATAAAGACACATGATGGATGATGGCTTTCTCTTTTCTGAATGGCAGTCGCACAGGTCAAGCAGAAGGCAAACTTAATAGGTAGCTGTTATGTCAAACCACAGAGAATTTTGAATTCCATGGTGACAGATCCTCTGGCCTCACCGCCAACACACAGAGACTTAAATTTTCTTGTGGTTTTAGATTCAGAAATGTAGTCTTTCCATAGCCCTTCTCCTATGAGATGCCAAAGGAAAAGGCTTCCAGAATCATCTGTGAGAGGGCAGCTATGCTTCAGAATAGTGGTTGAAAGTTTACATAGGTTCAGACTATACCCCAGAGTGTTGATGTGCATGGAGCAGCTATCGGGGCCCTTAGAAGACTGTTGACACCCTACAGTCTAGAAAGCTCTACCAGGCCTGTGCGACCAGCCTGGCCTCAATCCCCAGCTTCAACTCTGTGAATTCCAGTCTATTTCTACTTCTGGTCTAAATTAGTCTTTTGTTGCAGCCCCAGAACATTCACCTCTCCCATCACCACCCATTCAGGGAAACAGAACCACATGTGAGAGGAGGGTGTGTGTTATGGACAGAATGGTGTCCCCCAAAATTCGTGTGCTGAAGCCCTAACCCCAATGTGACTGTATTTGGAGACAGAGCCTTTAAGGAGGTAACTACAGTTAAATGAGGTCATAGGGTGGGCCCCTGACCCAATAGGACTGGTGTCCTTATAAGAAGAGGAAGAGACACCAGAGCTCTCTCTCCATCATGTGAGCACATGGCCAGAAGGTGGCAGTGGGAAAACCAGGAAGAGACCCCTCACCAGAACCCGACCCTGCTGGACCTTGATCTTGGACCTTCAGTTTCCAGCACTGTGAGGAAATAAATTTCTGTTGTTGTCTGGTATTCTGTGGAGGCAGCCTGAGCAGACTACTACAGTGTGGTTTGCTCCCAAATCTAGTGTGTGCTCCCCTACACTCTTCCTTCTCAAGACATTTTATAAGAATCTAGCTGTACCACTAGTTTAAAAACATAAGATACTTCACATTTTGTTTTCTCCTTACCCTGATATTGTATTTGAATGTGAAAGTATAAAGGAACTTCTTCTTCGTCTTTGTCTTCATCTCCTCCTTCTTCTTCTCCTTCTCCTTAGGCTGTGCAAAAGGGTGTCCTCTGAGGGGAAACTGGAAAACAGTTGAGACTACATGTTTGGCTTGAAGGAAAAAGGATTGGGCAGATTATTACAATGGTAAGACCTCTGATTAATGCCTTCCAGTTCACAAACACCCACTCGTATGTGATCACATTGGCGCCTCATGTGAACTCTGAGGCTTGTAGCACAGATCATAGTGTGTCTGTTTTAGAGATGGTAAAACTGAGGCTTAGAGAGATCAGAGGCCTTGGCCAAGCTCAGGTAGCTGCTGGTGAGTACCAGAATCAGGACCTCGTGCTTACGTGAGGAAGACAAGGATGGTTACCTTGTGTGGTGCTGTGTAAAGGAGATATTTTGGGAAATTGCTATAATAAACTGAATTATATCATGTAATTTAAAGAGGCTCCATGAGGAGAGAGTGTCTGTCATTGTTCCCCTCCACGCCAGGCTGATGGGTGCAGGTCTGGGTCCCACTCTTCACATGTGGGCTGAAGGCTCCAGACTCTTATGACCCTTTATCTGTAACTCCTTTTCAAAACAACAAATATTTTCATAGAAATAGACCCATTTGTTATCTCTCTGGGTCATTTCTAAAAGTATAAGAAAAACTCTTGGTGAAAGAGGCCATTCACACTGGTGTTGCCCAATAGTTTGCTTTTGAGACAGCAGAGGACACGTTTTCCCCTCCATCAACTCGCGGAAATCCCTCTCAAAACAAGAAGAACAAGAAACCGAAACACAAACTGGGTTCCAGATGAAACTGGGGGAGAATCATACAACTGAGCTGTCGCTGAGGAGGAGGAGGGGCAGGTGGAGGCGGGGCAGCCGCCCAGAGCCTGTGGATTAAGGGGAGGCTCAGGGTGGGGTGGGGGGCCAGGGTGAGGGGCAGGCTGAAGACAGTGGGGTTTCTGTGAGGAAAGGTGTGGCCTGCCTACTCCCTTCACGTGCTTCAGCCAGACTCAGAGGAGGGCTCCTGCTCCAGCTGCATCGAAGCCCCTAAGGGGCTTTGAAAATGCTGATGCCCAGGCTGGCCCACGCCCCTTCTCTCATGCCTCTTCCCCAGGGCTGTGACTTATGTGATGGGGGACGCTGAGGAGAAGGATCCGGGCTCCACCCCGGTGCCCTTCCTCCTCTGCTCTTTGGGCTCTGCCGGCCTGCAGACAGCAGGTGTCCCATCAGTCTCACCCATCTGGGGAGGCTGCCATTTTCCAGCTCAGCTGAGTGGGTGCGCTCAGTTCTAGGGCAGTGGGAGGATGCTCCCTTGGCTAGCGGACAAGAAGCCGCCTTCTCCAAACAGCCTTGGCAGTGAGAAAGCTGGCGTTTTGATCCCTGTCTCTCTGACTCCATCACCCATCATTCAGTTAGCTCTGCATACTCTCTCAGGAAGCCCCTGAAAGATGTGACCCACTGGGGTGAGGAAGTAGCCAAGAACAACCGAAACCAGGAAGACAGGAAATCCCAGAAAGGAGGGCTTCAAGGAGCACTGGGAATTTCCAGGGTGATGGTGACGGGAAGCCCAAGGACAAATTTAAGCAGCCGCCAAGGGAACAGAGTTTATTGGGGATTAGGGAGCCGGGGCCCAGGAAGGAGTCTCTTGGAAACAACAATGAAACCAGCTGATTCTCAGATTCAGCCATGTGGGATGAGAGGATGTTAACGGGTGCGGGAAGACAGCACAGGTAAAAATGAAATGGAGTAAATCCAAATAGAAGGCAGATATTAACTTTGAGACAAACAAAAAATTGTAAAAGAAAGGAAATATAATCATAGTTTATGACTTGACTCAGCAGTGAACAATATTTGCATGGTCCTAATGGTATAAATATCAAGCACTGATCTAACCTAAACTAACGCTGTAATTACATGAGGATGCAAGGGCACTAAATGCTCGGCTCTCCTAATAGGAAGACAGCAGACGATGTCTGAAATGGATGGATCAAGACAGAGAGGTGTAACTGCACCCAGCGATGTGGAAGGAACTGTCCGAAGAATCTGCTGAGAGCTGAGAGTATGCAGAGAAATTGAGTGGAGCAAGACTGCTCTTTGGTTTCGTTTCTGTTTGTAATAAGCCTTTTAACACTACTTGACAAAACGAGCAAACAAAACCCCAGAAAGAAATAGACACTCATGTTTCACTTTGTTAAAAATTAAAATTAAAAAACCAGTTTGGGCTTGTATTCTGTTCCCAAGTCCAGCTCAGATCTCGCAGAAGGCAAGCTTAACCCAATATATGCCCCATGAAGAACTTCTGCCTGTTTATATCTCTGGCATATAAGTGAGCTGTGCACACTCTAAGTGCATAATTAGAGTGTATTGTTAATAATGAAAACAACTAGTTATACACTAAGAATCCTGTAGTGTCATTAATGGCAAAAAGCACAATTCTATCTGCTTGTTTCTAATAAACAGCAATTTGAGTATGATTCTAGCTGGGAAGCAAGAGAATTCTGCATCTGTAATTTTTATACATCTTAAGATAAACCCCTGCTAAGCTCTTTACCTGACACAGTCATCACACACGGTCAGTTCTCTTTGCCGGATCCGTGGTAAACTTGATTCTAATTGGCAGGGTTTTACAAACTGGTATTCTGTAGTGTGAACTGTCTTTTAAGCATATTTCAATACTAATTTATACTCCCATCTACTTCCAAAACAGTTTTGAGGCAGCTTACAGTAACACAATAGTAATGAAAATCAGTAGAAATACTAATTTATACTCCCATCTACTTCCAAAACAGTTTTGAGGCAGCTTACAGTAACAATAGTAATGAAAATCAGTAGAAATCATAGCTCTATTCATAATGGCCAAAAATTAGAAGCAATCAACATGTTCTTAGGTGAATGGATAAACAAACTATGTTAGCATTACCCTGCTATTCAGCAGGGTAATGCTATTCAGCGATAAAAAGAAATGAGCTATCAAGCCACTAAAAGACATAGAGGAGCCTCAAACACATATTGCTAAGTGCAAGAGGCCAATCTGAAAAGGCTACATGCTGAGTAATTCCACCTATATGACATTCTGGAAAAGACAAAACTATGGAGACAGCAGAAAGATCAGGTTGCCAGGAGTTATAGGGGAGGGAGGGATGAATGGGTAGAGCACACGGGATTTTTAGGGCAGTGAAACCATTCAGTATGATACTGCAATAGTGGATATGTGACATTATGTGTTTGTCAAAACCCTTAGAACACAACACAAAGAGTGAACACTAATGTAAACTATGGGCTTTAGTTTATTATTATGTATCAATACTAGCTGTAACAATGGACCACACTAATGCAAGATGTTAATAATAGCGGAAACTGTATACTGACTGGGAGGGGAGGGAGTATATAGGAACTCTGTACTTTCTGTTCAGTTTTTCTCTAAACCTAAAACTGCTCAAATGAATGAATGAATGAATGAATTCATTTAAAGAATCAGTAAGCCCAAAAACCATTAAAGTAAGAATGAAGTGGCAGGTACAACTACGTTGGAAAACTCAGGGTAAGAAAAAGTACTCAGTTGAACACAGACCTTTATTCTGAATTCTCGGACAGACAGGGCCAAGGAGGGCTGGGTGACATGGAGCTCATTGTCTACAAAAAGGAAGTAGAGCAGTTTGTCAGGAGAGGCAGGCCAACTCACAGACGAATTTGTCCCACAGTTTTTATTCCTAAGGGACAAACAACATAACGGTGAGTTATCAAGCGATGAACTTGATTGGACTTTCGCTAGAAGTTCTGCAGATTACCATTTCACATCAGCTCCCTGATTTAAAACATCCGAGAGGACCTGATGTTACATTGTAGCTAATAAAGGCAGATCTGTGGGGTCGAGTTCAGCGGAGGATGGAAAGATGCTTCTTCTGGATGTGTGCTTATCATGAGCAATTTTGATGAATATTGTTTTGTCCCTCAGCTCAGTTGAGTCAAGGCTGGGCCAGGTGTGTTTTGTATGCTTATACATCTCCTCATCTGCTCAATTTTTTTTTAAAGGGCTGCATTAACAATCAGTGCGTAAGCAGTGTTCTTATTGTGATAGATTTAGGGTTTTAGGATATAATCCTCTTGTTCCTTTCCTTGCGTTACCAAAAGAATTCACAATATCACAGATGTTAGAACTGGGGGACTTTGAAGATCAGGGAGTCCCGCTCATTCACAGATGAAGGGGCCCAGACTAATTGTAAATGGTTTGCTTATTGGCACACAGCTAGCTAACACCAGAGCTGGTTCTAGGACTTGGTCGCTATCCGTTAAGTGATATGCCTGACCCTTCCACTAACATGAAATTACTGCCCTGGGTTAGGCCAAATTCTAGGGCATTCTTCATGATGTTGGGTGGGGGACTCCACCCAGGAGGAGGAGACCATGTGACTGTCTTCAAGCTGGCTACCCACTGCCATCTTCACAACCACGCCATCCCACTGAAGCAACGTGCCCACCTCTCAGGAAGACATGTGCTCTTTGGGCTTACAGTTTTTTGAGCAGCCAGTTAGAAAGCCCCATTTCACAAGACCTAGGAGTGCAGAGATGAGTGCGGGGTTACAGATCACTAGAGAAAATGACTAGGAAATTCTTTTTTTTTTTTTTTTGTGAGGAAGATCAGCCCTGAGCTAACATCCATGCCAATCCTCCTCCTTTTGCTGAGGAAGACCGGCCCTGAGCTAACATCTATTGCCAATCCTCTTCCTTTTTTTCCCTTTGTCTCCCCAAGCCCCAGTAGATAGTTGTATGTCATAGTTGCACATCCTTCTAGTTGCTGTATGTGGGACGTGGCCTCAGCATGGCCAGACAAGCGGTGTGCCAGTGCGCACCCAGGATCCAAACCCAGGCTGCCAGTAGTGGAGCGCCCGCACCTAACCGCTAAGCCATGGGGCCGGCCCCCCAGGACTAGGAAATTCTGATCCCCTGACCCTCTCACATCCTCCACTCCCTAGCCAAAACATCAGCTTTCTGTTATTCAGCCTAAAAGGAAAATCTTGTCACACTTCCTGCTGGCCTAACTGCCAAGTGTCATGAGTGTGCTTCGGGGACCAGCCGCAGCTCTGTCAGCAGAATCCCAGCTGTGGTGACTTGGTTCTCTGCACCCTGTGGCCTGCACTGACATTCCTGGTGGGTGTGCTTTATTTTGCCTGGGTGAGGACAGCCCCCACTGGGGGCACTTTTGGTTTGATGCTGGTTGGAAACATTTTTTGTAACTATGGGGTGGTAAAGACAAAGCTATTGAAGCAAATCTTAAGGCTATTGAATCAAGCCTTACAAAGAGCATTAATTCTCCATCAGTGACTTTCCTGCTATTTCATATGAAGATCGCAGACTCTGATGCTGAAACCCCTTCCTGAAGAGTCTCTCTGGAGTAAACGAATGCCTGGATTTTCTTCATCCCTTGAGGACAAAGAACTTGTTCATGAGCATCTACCAGCCACTAGTGGGCTGAGCTGCCAGGAATGATGGATGAGCGGCTGCTCCACGGCAGCTAATGTAGCATTTCTATGCTGCCTGCCCGTGGACTCAATGTTCCGGGAATTATTATTAAAGTAGCTTTCTCTATTTTAGGATGGACAGCCCAGGGTAAAGCATGCCTTACATAAATGCAAATATCATCTTGTGAAAACCAAATCCACACTAAATATTAGTGTTGTCAGAAGCGAGAAATATAAATTGAATTTTTATCTAAAGAAAAAAAAGATGGCTGTGATTGTACTTTTGCTTTTTGAGATCTTCCCTTTCTTTAGATGAGGAAGGAAGACATTTCTTTGTACAACATCTTGGAAAAGGTATGTTTTCTTTAAAGGAAAGACATAGGCTATATGCACAGTCAGAAATTTTTAAGAATTGCAGATTTGTTGAAAAACAAATATTTTTGAAATAAGAGTAAGGAAAAATATGAAAACAGAGTAAAAAGGGAAAAAGCAGTAAAATGACATAACCCTTGATTATTAGAAAGGGAGAAACCACCTCCTCTGACCCGTATCCTAGGAAGCCGAGGTTTAGAGAAATTTGCGTCCTAGGCCCTGATAAGGATCAATGGGTCCTCATTCCATCTTTTAATGAGCCCACCCAGTGTTCCCCAATGGAATTTACTATGTTCAGGTGGTTTAAAAAAAATTTAAAGCCATGTGGTTTTTGCAATGAGATTTACACATAATTAACTCATGAGTCGTTTCTTTTGTGTTCCACTCTGCATCTGCTCTGTTGGCCCAGCCAGGCCTGTGTGGTTCCTGGAAGCCTTTGAAGGACCGGGAGCTGAAGGCAGAGGCCCACGTCTGCCCAGTCCCGGCAGGAACCATTGGTCTCAGTCTCCGCCTCTCTGGGAATGCGGTTTGGGGGAGGAGGAGGGGGAGGAGGTCTCTGGGGCGCAGCACAGCCATGCAATCCAGTTCTCCAAGGGCCAGAGAGCCTCTCCACGCTCCTCTGCCTGGTCGCTCTGTCTCCATCCCGTGGCCCTCAGAGCAGCTGCCTCCCCATCTTCCTCTGGGCTGGCCTTACTGCTGCCCTGGTCCTTTATGCCCAGGCCTCTGACCACTGCAATTTTGTTTTAAACACTATCAACTGTGTTGTAAAGAGCCTCCGGGGGTTAATAATCGAGAAATCTTATCTGGAGGTTGGGTTCATCTCTGGTGGAAGGGGAGTCCCTCTGTTATTCCAGCTCGATGATGCTATTCCATGAGTTTCACACTCTTCTCACGTTAATCAAGCCATATCTGGTTGGATGACTGCGCTAGGTTTCGCTGTTGGCAAGAGAGGTGCTGACCGATTGACACAAAGATTCAGTACCCTTGGTGTGGCACAATGGGAAATACATACTTGCTCCTTGTCCTGGTTCCTGGCACACGGCTCCTAAAACCCTTGAAATCCAGAGTGATAAGAATATCTTCTGTATGCCAATCAGATGACTGGTGGTTGGGGGTCCCCAAATGGCTTCAGGATTGAGGCTGATCCCCAGAAAGACCAAGGCATTGGAGGGTTGGAATTTTCAGCACCCCCCACCCCCAACTTCCAGGGAGGGGAGAGGGGCTGGTGACTGAGTTAATCATCAATGGCCAAATATTTAATCAATCATGGCTACGTACTGAAACCTCCATAAAAACCCCTAAACTATGGGGTTCAGAGAGCTTCCGGGCTGGTGAACACGTCAAGGTGCTGGGAGGGTGGCATGCCCGAGAGGGCACAGAAACTCCACACCCCTTCCAACATAGTGTGCCCTCTGCGTCTCTTCCCCTTGGCTGTTCCTGAGTTGTTTTCTATCGGTAATAGTAAGTGCAGTCACGTGCCGCTTAAGGACATGGATGTGCTGTGAGAGATGCATTGTTAGGTGACTTCGTTGTTGTGCGAACATCGTAGAGTGCACTTACACAAACCGAGACGGTACAGCTTGCTCCACACCTAGGCTACTTGATATTAGTTCTATGGAACCAGCGACGTGCATGCGGTCCGTCGTTGACAGAAACGTCACTATTCGGTGCCTGACTGTAAAGCTCTTTCCTCAGTTCTGTGAGCTGTTCGAGCAAATTATCAAACTTGAGGAGGGAGTTGTGGAAACCCCTGATTTACGTCCAGTCAGTCAGAAGTACAGGTGGCCTGGGGACTTGTGATTGGCATCTGAAGTGAGGATACTCATGCAGGACTGAGCCCTTAACCTGTGGGGTCTGACACTAACTCTGAGTAGCGTCAGAACTGAACTGAATTCTTGGACAGCCAGTTGGCGTTGGTGTGAGCAAAAACCCACGCATTTGATGTCAGAGGTGGTGTGAATAAAAACAGTTCACTTGGCAATTATATTGTTATATTTATTCTGGTTTATTAAATTGTAATTTGTTTTCGCGAGTTATTTGAATGCGAATCAATCTAGAAAAAGAGTTTCTGAGCGCACACTGGCTGCATCCCGGGACCTTTGAGCCCTCACCAAGGGACACAAGATGAGACCCAGCCTGCAACAGCCAAGCAGCCCACCCTGTTCTTTCTGTTTTGTTGGTGTGGAAACCAAGACACAGGACAATTAAGGAACTTGCCCCAAATCAAGTAGGGCACGGTAGAACTGAGATGAACACCCAGGTCCCTGATCGCTAATTCTATGCTCTTGGCACATATTGCTTCTCGAAAGAAAGCAGGACCAGAGGAAGGTCCGAGCTTTTTGGAAGATAAGAATTTTCTAACGATGATTTGCATCATTACCTGTGCCATCCACATATAGTCTGGTATTTTCAACCCTAAAAATGCTCTCCTCTGACCCTGCCTCCACCCCCTGGAGAGTGGAGACTTTGCAGAGAAGCTCCTGGAACAATGGCTACAGAAGTTATCCGTGCAGATGAGCTCAAGGGCAGCCTTACAGAGACCTGCACACCCAGTATGGTTGGGAAGAAACAGACGAAAGGTCTCAACACCCTAAGAAGGAGACAGAAGTGACTTTGAGGACTGGTGGACTGGAAGAAGCCTCAAATTTGGTCACTGAGAACAAAGAGCATAAGATTTGACAGCTGGAGGCCCCGACGGGCTCTTGGACATCGTCACAGGGGCCACAGCGATGGAGGGTGACGCCCAAGACCTGGGAGGATGGGTCGCTCTCAGAAGAGGCCAGAAAGAACAGAACATGGGCCAGGTGTGCACATCTCTGTCCAGGACACTCAGACACTGTGTAAACCTCCCCTGAATCCAGGTTCCACCTAAGATGGGCAAAGAAGAATGAGGTGAGGGTGGGGAGCATCCCAAATTGACCAGAGTAGCTGGTTACACAAAATAAACTGAATTTAAACCAGGTATTGGACTTACTTTGGATGGTAATATTAGGATTTCAGTTACCAAATGGCTAATGGTTGAGTTCAACTGTAAAGAAATAGACAGGGGCCGGCCCAGTGGCGCAAGCGGTTAAGTGCGTGTGCTCTACTGCGGCAGCCCGGGGTTCACCAGTTCGGATCCCAGGGGCGCACCGACACTGCTTATCAAGCCATGCTGTGGCAGCATCCCATATAAAGTAGAGGAAGATGGGCATAGATGTCAGCCCAGGGCCAGTCTTCCTCAGCAAAAAAAGAGGAGGATTGGCAGATGTTAGCTCAGGGCTGATCTTCCTCACAAAAAAAAAAAGAAATAAACAACGTTACTGTATCGGTCAGAGTTCTCCAGGGAAATGGAACCAATAGGATAGATACATTAGGAGACATATTTCAAGGAATTGGCTCATGTGATCGTGGGGGCTGGCAAGTCTGAAATCTGTGCAGCAAGCCAGTAGGATGGAAACTCAGGTAGGAGTTGATGCTGCAGTCTTTTGAGTGTGTGTGTGGTAAAACATACATACCATAAAATTTACCATTTTAACCATATTTAAGTGTATGATTCAGTGGTATTAAGTACATTCACATTGTTGTGCAACCATCACCACCACCCATTTCCAGAATTTTTTCATCATCCCCAACCGAAACTCTGTCCCCATTAAACACTAACTCCCATTCTCCTCTCTCCTGGCCCGTGGTAACCACTGATGCTGTAGTCTTGAGGTAGAATTTCTTCTTCTCCAGGAAACCTCAGTTTCTGCTCTTAAGACCTCCCACTGATGAGATGAGGCCCACCCACATTATCAGGAGGAGTCTCCCTTCCTGAGAGCCAACCGATTGTAGACATTGACCACAGCTACAGAATACTTTCACGGCAACAGCCCTGTTAGTGTTGGATTAAATAACTGGGCACTACAGCCTGGCCACGTTGACACATAGAACTAACCATCACAAGGACATTTTTTGCACATCCAAGTTTGATTCTGTTAAAATTCACACTTGATACAAATGCATGTGTAATCATACATTCCGACCTTTCTAACCTGACCCCAAGGTAGAGGCATCTGGACTCCTGTCTGAGGTGAACCCCCACCCCGGCCCCTCCCACTTCCTTTGGGCCTCCATCCCCCAGTTTCTCTCCACAGGCAGGAGAGAGAGCAGGTGCTTCGGAACAGCCAACCCCGGTGCCCTTCCTTCCCCAGATTCTGGGGAAGCTTCTCGACCTCTCATCTTCAAGTCTCCTCTCCTGGGTAACAGGGATTGCTGGTCACCTGTAGCAGCACTTCCTCCTCAGCCAACGGCAGGATGCAACATCTTCCCCTCTCCTAGGACACCACTCCCCACGCCCCACCCCCCGCCAGCCTTCTCCTCCCGCTGCTGCAGCCTCTACCCTCCTGTTCCTGCTGCCCCTCGAATTCCCGTCTCAGCTGCTGTGGGCTGGCTTTACTCCCACACACTGTGAAAATGCCTCTCATAAAGCCTGGTGGTGGCCCCTGGCCTCTACCCAACCACTCTGGAATATTCGACGCCCTCCTTTATGGGCTCTTTTCCCAGGCCCTCTCCTGGCTCCCTGACTATTTCCACTTCCTCCTGTGTGGATCTCTTCCTTCCTTTTCCTTGCCCCTCCCATGCATGCCGATGTTCCAAGGTTCCCATCTTTAGCCTCCTGATATCCTGCTGCTGTTTGCTCTCCTGGGGAATTCTCATATTGTGACCTTAGCTCCACAGTGACCACTCTCAAATCAGCGTCTTTCACCCCAGTTTCTCTTCCTTCTGGGCTGAGACACATACTTCCCACCACCTAGTATGACCTGCTCCGCCGTGCTCCACCTGGCTGCCCTGCGGGATCCTTGGAGTCCCCCTGGACAGAGATGTGCTCTGGGGACCCTCCTGTCCCACTTGTCAGTCTGCTCCTCTTCCTGGGTCCCAGGACGCAGGCACCAGTGTGCAGGCAACCCCAACCTAGAAACTGCAGCATCCTCGCCTTCTCTCTTTCTCTTCCACTCACGACTAGCCAGTCTCTAGTCTACTGATTCTTCCACACACACCTCCGGGACCTTCCCCTGCCCAAGCCCAGTCTCTCACCATCTCTCTCACCATTTCACGACAGGCGCCGGCCGGTCTTTCTGGCCCCCGCCTTTCCTGAGCATCTCTGGTTGTGTTTCTTCCACGCTGAGGTCTTGGCTGGCTCCTCCCCATTCCCTGGAGGACCAAGTCCAAGCCCCTTAGCAAGACCTCCAAGACTGTGGAAATCTCCACTCACCTTTTCAGGTGCTCCCTTTCATTCACCAGAGCTTGGCAAGCAATGGCCCTTGGTCTGTTTTTTTTAAGAAAAAACAAATCGTTTTTAAAAATCAAGACATAATTCACATACCCTAGCATACAAACTTTTAAAGAAATCAGTGATTTTTAGTGTATTCACAGAGCTGTGCAACCATCATCTCTATCTAATTTGAGAACATTTTCATCACCCCAAAAAGAAACCCTGTACCCATTAGCTGTCACTCCCCATTCCCCCATCCCCTCCAGCCCTAGACCACCATGAATCTACTTTCTGTCTCTGTGGATTTGCCTGTTCCGAACATTTCATATAAATGAAATCCTACAACAACTGGTTTTCTGTGTCTGGCTTCTTTCACTTTGCATAACATTTTCAAGGTTCATCCGTGTTTTAGCATCTATCAGTACTACATTCCTTTTTATTGCCAAATAATATTCCATTGTAAAGATGTATCACGTTTTATTTATCCATTCACTAGGTGATAGACATTTGAGTTGTTTCCACTTTTTGGCTATTATGAACAATGCTGCTATGACCATTTGTGCATGTTTTTGTGTGGACATATGTTTTCAGTTCTCTTGGGTGCCCACCTCAGAGTGGAATTGCTGGGTCATGCAGTAACTCTATGTTTAACCTTTTGAGGAACTGCCAGACTTTTCCACAGCAGCTGCATCATTACACCTTCCCACAAGCAATGTAGGAAGGCTCCAGTTTCTCCACGTCCTTATCAATACTTGTTATTATCTATCTCTTAGACTATAGCTATCCTGGTAGGTGTGCCTTAGCCTGTGTTTTTGTATGGTCTGCTAGCCAAGAATATTTTTAGAGGGTTATAAAACACACACACGAAGAAAAGGTGACAGAGAGAGTCTGTGGCTCACAAAGCCATCAACACTCACGATCTGCCCCGTGAGTTTGGCACCCCCGAAGCCTTCTCATTGGGAGACAAAAGCACTTCCTGCTCTCTGAGCTTTGGCTCGCTGGTCTCTGGGTGGGAAGTCCTTGCTTGTCCCTGTCTGCCCATTAGATGGCCCGGAGACAATCTCATTCCCTTGGGGAAACGTTGCTGGTCGCCTTCACACTCCCGGTTGTGTTGCCGTGCGGTCGTGAACTTGTGTTGCGTAGGATCTCGGCACGCAGTGCAGTGGTACCGCTACAGTGTGTCTGAGACGCTTGAGGACAGAGACTGGGGTTGGTTTGTTTCCTCCTTCGATTCCAAGTCTAGGGCTGCGCTTGGCACGTGCTCACCGAATTCATGAAGGCACAGAGCGTCAGCTCAGAAGGCTGGACATATAACTGGGGCAACACAAGTGACATCACAAGACCGCGGCCAGCTGCGGGGGCCTTCGTGACTCGTGCAGGGTTTGCTGAGCGCCTCCCCGTGCCCGGCCCCGTGCAGGCAGCAGGGGCACAGCTGTGGACGAGAGAGAAGACTTCGTGCTCCGTGGAACTGAACACGCCAGTTGCAGCTTCAGCCGTGTCGATGCAACGGCCAGGGCTGGCCAAGCGGGTCTCCCCTTCCTCCAGCCTGGGGCTCTCCAGGTGGTGGCCTTTGCACAGCTGCCGTCCCGTGTGCTAAGTCGGCACCGCATGTGATGATGTGGCCCCATGGAAGTCACTAGAGTTCTCTACCAGACCTTCACGGCTCTTCTCTTTCTAGGCTCTTGCAGGATGGCACTTCCCACCCCTTTTGTGGCTGGAGTGGCTTCATTTGACTCAGTGAAACACAAGCAGAAGTGATGTGTGTCACTTTGGGTGGCAACTCTATGGGCCAGTGTGCACTGTGCCCTGTTCCTTCCCCACGCTGCACTCACCATGTGAGTGTATAACTGACAGAGCCTCCCTCTGCCTCTGTGACTCTGCCGACCAAGACCTTCTGGACCATGTTGGACACGACTGGGAGGATTTGGAGGGCATACAGGACCGTAGCCTGACCTAGCCCGTCCTAACCAAAACAAACCCCACGTCCCGTGGGAGTTCGCCCAGAGGAGGACCCAGACTGGCTGCTGTAGGAGGCGGGGTTGACCCGGGTCCTGAGGGGTGGGTGGGGCAGGGGTGGGCAGAGGGCCAGGGAGGTGAGAGCACCAGAAAGGACCTGAGGAGGGAATGCGCTGCCCCCCGGAAAATGTCAACGAGATTGCTACTTGCAACGACCACATTCCCTCTCTGTTTTTCTTCCAGGGGTAAAGCTACTGCAAGAGTTACCATTCATCGGGCCGGCCCCGTGGCTTAGCGGTTAAGTGCGAGCGCTCCGCTGCTGGCGGCCCGCGTTCGGATCCCGGGCGCGCACCAATGCACCGCTTCTCCGGCCATGCTGAGGCCGCGTCCCACATACAGCAACTAGAAGGATGTGCAGCTATGACATACAACTATCTACTGGGGCTTTGGGGGAAAAAATAAAATAAATAAAAACTTAAAAAAAAAAGGGGTGACCATTCCTCAGTGAACCACCTTAGGAAGAGATTCCAGTGTTGAGCATTTTGTTATAGTTCTTGGGTGAGCACACGTCGATCATTCATTCTGTATCTTAATTTACTTTTTGGCAGATCCAGCAGTAAAATAACCCTGCTCTCTTTCGATCACAAAGTTGTCCAGTTCTGGTGTGCAGATGAGAGAGAAGCAGCAGCTGTGTCTTCAGCACAACAGCGTCACAACGGTCGAGGCCCCTCGAAGCGAGTTATGCTCTTATCCGAAGAGCCACCCCTGAGAGCGGGGACGGCAGCGCGCAGTCTGTTTTATGCATAAAAACCAACTGCTCGCTGATGGAGACGGACTGAAATTCCTGACTGAAGCTTGAAGAGCATTCCATGTTTCCAGTAGGTCACGCCTCTGTTTCCGTAGCTTTCATTAGCCCCATTATTTAGAAATAATGACGCGAATTATTTTAGTAGCCGTATGAGTTAATTGACCAAAACTGTGTCAGCCCAGAGGGGTTGATTGGATTTCAGGAAAACACTGGGATTAACATCACTCATTGCTTGGCCAGGAAAACCATCCTTGCCATTGTACTTGTGGGGCTAAAAGATAGATCAGAGAAACAGATGTCCCAGCAAGGGTCCCCTGAGGGCTGAGCACCCAGGGAGCAGGGTTGCCGCTCTTCAGTGACAAAGGGAGAGGAGGAACGATGGCTGCCCTTTGCTCACAAGTGACAAAAGAACAACCTTTGGGGCCCAGAGGCGCAGCTGCAGGTGTTTTCTCTGCAGGGAGTGTGCAGCTGGGTTTATGGGCTGCGAACTCCTATCACAGGCTGATAAGAGAGGTTCTGGGCCATTGGTTCTCCACTGATTGGAGAAGTATTTCATAAACCCGAAGTGTGAAACACCTAAGGATGAATCATCTCCATGGGCCATATCCTCCACAAAAAAAAAAATCTATCTATTGGCGTAAACACACACACACACACACACACGCACACACACACACATGAATGTAAGCAAACCTTAAACCGTGTAATGAGATCCCCCCAGGAAGTGGTGAAATCAGACAGATAGTGTGTGCCCCCCCAATTACAACCAGAAAGTGAAATCTGATAGAAGGAAGGAAAAGGGCAGCCATGAGGGAGTTGTCAGAAGGAAGAAGCCGAGACTGAGGGAGATGTGCATAAGGGGTCACTGTGGACAGGTGCATTGTTGAGATTCCACGTGTGTGAGCATCTCAGGCTTTTAAATGCCAGTGGGTTGAGCCATCTCCTTGTACCCTACTCACAACCTCCTCAGTGCTCCGGTCACCTGGTCCCTTCAGAGGTGCACTCCCAGGACAAACTCCTTTCCTGTGGTAGCTCGTCACCTATCACACGGTGTCACATGGCGACTGAGACACGGCTTCTCAGAGTTAGGCTACACAGGTATGTGTCTGAGGGCGGGCGTTCCAACACCTTGGAGTTGTTGAAGTTCTGAATGTTTTATAAATAATGTTTCACGGCCGTACATCCACTTTCACAAATACCAAGTTCCTCGGGGTCAGTATCCGAGTCATTCATTGCTGCATTCCCCACCACACCTGCCTGCGGTAAGGTACATGTAGAGTGGCATCAATCTCTCTCTCTCTCTCTCAGTTCAACGAGCAATGGAATTTTCCACCAAGGGGTCAGAGTCTGTGCCTCTGTTACTTTTTCTTCTTGAGGCCAGGTCTTCATTGAAATGAATAAAATTACCAAATGAAAAAAATACCCAGATGCAACACTCTCTAGGGATTTAATCTAATTATTGTGAGATGAGTCAATTATCATGAAGGTTACAGGTAGAGAAGATGAGTCAGCAACACTGGTGGTGAGGTCAGCGGGGCTCTGCAGCTTCAGCCTCTGCTACCCCGGGGGTCCCAGCTGACTTCTCCGAAACCTCGGAGCCTTGGGTGGGTGGTGTTGCCCTGGAATGCCTCCTGAGGGCTGTCCTTCTCTCTGAGCTATCTCCCCCTTATCTGGTCTCCACCCGCACCTGTCAGAAGTCAGTCTAGAATAGTGCAATGGAAATGGGGTGACTAGGGGCCATGAGCAGTAACGAAGATTCTGCCGACAAGTTTGGGGGCAAGAGCCAATCTTAAAATGGGTGAGAGAAAGAAAGCGAGAGAAGGGAGGGACAGAGGGAGGGAAGGAGTAGGGGAGGGAGGGAGGGAGGAAGGGAGGGAGGGAGGGAGGAAGGAAGGAAGGAAGGAAAGGAAGGAAGGAAGGAGGAAGGAAAGAAAGAAAGAAGAAAGACAGAGAGACTTTCTGGCCCTGTCCCAAGCGTTTCACCCAGAAACTGGTTCAGGCCAGCGAGACAGGATGTTCTGCAGAGCAAAGATCATGTGATCACACAGCATGAACAAACAGATGGTGTATCATTAACAAAATGCAAGGCGACGTTTCATAGTCTCTGCAGGCTGTCAGTGACCCAGGCAATTGAATTAAAAACATAAAAAAATAAAAAGTGGCAAAGGCCAAAGTTTCATCCTGTTCAAACTCAGCCTCATAACAGTGTGGAGGGGCTGCCCTTAAACGAAGCTCTGCATGTCTGCCCCTCGGTGAAGGGTGACCGATTTGCAGCCCTCTTTGTCACCCAATCTCTGGTTCCGCAGCCCACAGTGGAATGGGGCAGCTCCAGGACAGGGACCAGTGCCCTCGCCTCGTCCCCATGGGGGAGAAGTACTAGCTGCAGGGAGTTGAGAGGCTGTGAGGACTAGACCGTGCACACAGGGAACCCTAAGCATGCACAAGCAGGTGCCCGGTGTCACCTCGGTTCTAAGAAGCAGGCTCTAGGTGGTCCAGGAGACCCACCCTGTAGCTTCGGGGGAGCCTGCAGGAGCTTGGTCTCAACTGACGTTGTTGTCGCCTGATGCCCCCCTCTGCTGTTGGCGGCACAAGGCGACAGTCAGGGCCTCGTGCTTGGCGCTCAAGAGCCTTCTGCCCAAAGCCCTCTCCACCACCCACCAGTGGTGGACGCCCTACGTGTCAGCGACTTGTTCTCCCCTGCAGGAGGTGACAGTTTTCCTCCTGGGAGGAATCAACGGGAAGGGCAGGTGAAGGCCCGAGGACACACTGCAAGTGCTCTGTGATGCAGGTGGACGCTGCATCACAGGATGCAGGTGCTGTCCTGGGGGCCCCTTCCCCAGGACACTCCCCTAATCACCAGGGCTGAGCTGGGCCAGAACAGCCGGCTTCACAGGGGTGGGGATGTTGAGCTGCAGGTTGCACCAGAAAAGAGAGGAAGGGACAGGCAGGGACAGGGAGGGAGGAAAGAACGTGGGCAGGGAGTAGCGAGAAGTTCCCTGGAGTTGAAGGGTGGTGGCCCAGTGGGGCAATCAAAGCCAGCCTGCAAAGGCGCCTGCTTGCAAAGAACAGGTGTGACACCTGGGGGCCTTACAGGCCGAGAGGAGCTGCTGGAGCCTGTAAGCGGGGAATTGATTTGATGAGATACGTGTTTTCAAAGGCTCCTTGGCAGTCATGTGCAACTAGAGCATGGTGGCCAGCCATTGCAGGGGAAGAGGGCTGAGGATCTGCACCAAGGGGAGAAAGCCAGAGCAGTGACGTGGAGGGGTTCTCGGGAGTCGGGAATAGGGCAGGAGTCCGTGAGGGAGGACATATAGGTTTTTGGAAACATATGCAATCATTCTGAGCATGTAAATGAAAGAATTCTAATTAACCCTAAGCGCAGATCATGAGAATTTGGAGCATTTGTTTGTACTTCAACATCTATGGAGAGCAGTAGCTTTCTAGATTACAGAAATTCTAAATAAAATGTAACTTGGAGAAAATGTGATTTTGGTACAGTGATACATCTAAAAGAAGCACAAGTCTGACTTCAAAGGCTTTCAAGAGAAATACCCATCTGTTACACTGAAGGCTTTCTGAGCAGCTGGCAAAGAGAGACTCACATGGTGCCACATACACAATGAGCCATTCTAACAGACTTCGCCGTCTCCACTCTCAACATTTGTTCATCTTTTACTAAGAGTTATTGAGCACCCATTACGTGCTGTGCTCTAGGTGCTGGGATGGTGAACAGGACCTGACAGTCTCTGCCCTGTGAGGTTCTGGTGGGGGAAGGTAGACAGACAAATAGCCAGGTCGTGACATATATGGTTACTTTAGATCCGGCAGTTGGGAACACCCCTGTGTTGTTTAAACTGTGATCGTAATGACAAGAAGAATCCAGCAGCACAAAGAGTTGAGGAAGAGCCTTCTAGACAAGGGGGACAGCTTGTGCAAAGGCCCTGAGGTGGAAATGAGCCTGGCATATGTGGGGAAAGAAGGTCAATGTAGCTGAGTGCCAGGAGCAACAGTACCAATGAAACAGAATGAGGAGTGTGGGGAAGTTGAGAGGAGCCAGGTCATAGAGGGCTTTCACTCTAGGTATGTGGGATAGCCATCATAAGAGGGTTTGAGCAGGGGAGTGGTGGAATCTGATTTAGACTTTAATAGAGCATCCCGACACTGGTGGAGAAGGGACTCTGGGTGTTAGTGGTAGAAACGGCGAGACCAGGGAGGAGGTTATTGCAGAATTCAGGCATGAAAGTATGTCTCCAACTGGGGTGCAGTCAAGGAGATGGACAGAAGTGGGTGGCAGGACTCTGTCAAGCCTTGCAAGTTGGACATGAAGGATAAAGGAATGAAGAATAATCCCTGTGGTTGGCCAAGCTGGAGGTGAAGGGCACAGTCCTCCAGACTGCCGAGTCTGCCCAAGACTTCTGACACCAGTCACAAGTTCAGGGATCCCCAGGGCCACCCTGGCTCAGACCAGCTGGCTACAAATTCAGGAGTCTGGACTCCCTCAGGGTCACTAGAACGATTCACAGAACTCAGGAAAGTGCTATATTTACCATTATAGTGTTATTACAGCAAAAGGATGCAAACCAGAACCAGCAAGGGAAGAGACACATGGGGCGGAAGCTGGAACTGAGAGGGTTTCAGACACAAAGCTTCTGTGTCCTCAGAGATGCATTGCCCTCCCAGCATCAATGTGTGCCGATATGCAGAGTGTTGCCAACCCAAGAAGCTCACCTAAGCTTCGGTGTCCAGCATTTTATTGAGGCTTCATTATATGGGCATGATTGATTGAATTATTGCGCACGTGGTTAACTTCGATCTCCAGCAACAGCCCCCCTACCAGGTCAGGCTGCTTTCAAGTGGCCCAAAACTTCAACTCTCTAATCACGTAGTTGGCCAGCCCCCAGTCTGAGTCATCTTATTAGCATAATCTCTCAGGTGTGGCCCAAGGGGCCCACCAGGAATAACAAAGACACTCCTGTTACTCAGGAAATTTCAAGAGTTTAGAGGATACCACCCAGCAGCTGTAACAAAGGCCAGATCTCTCTTTGGGTAACATTAAGTCTTCACTACATGATGACATTCATAGGTTTTCTGATGTCAAGCCAACTTTGCATTCCTGGAATAATATAACATCATCTTTTAAAAACATGGCTGGATCCATTTTGCCAGTTTTGAAAAGGATTTTGCACCTACGTTTATGACTTATAATTTTCCTTTCTCTTACTGACCTTGTCTGATCTTTTAAAATTAAGATTATACCGAGCTCGCAGAATGAGTTGGAGAGCGTGCTCCTCCTTTCTTCGTGCTAGAAGAATTTTTGTTGGATTGGAATGACTGGTCCTATGAAAATTTTGAGGAACTCACCTGTAAAACTATCTGAGCCTGTGTTTTGTTGTGGCAGGACTTTTAATACTGTTTCAATTTTAAGAATGATTGTAGGGCATTTAAGCTTTCTATTTCTTCTTGAGTCAGCATTAAGGAATTATATTTTCCTAGAAATTTGTCTATTTCATCTAATTGCCAAATATATTAGCATAAACTGTTTGTTGTATTCTCTTATCTTTGTAATTGTGCTGTTTGTAGTGAAATACCTTCTGCTGGGTTTGTGATTAAATATGTGTGTCTTCTCATTTTTCTTGCTCAATATCACCAGAGATTGGTCTATTTTATTAGTCTTTTCACAGGACCAGCATTCGGCTTTGTTGATTGTTTCTACAGTATAGTATTTTCCCCTCTAGTCGTTGATGCCTACCCTTGTTATTATCCTCTCCCTTCTTTTTCTTTGGATTTATGTTGTGTTCTTTTCCTCTAATTTTTTTAGTTGGAGTTAGCTCACTAATTTTCAGCCTTTGTTCTTTGCAAATATAAGTATTTAGGACTATGCATTTCCCTCTGAGTGCAGCTTTCACTATAATACACAAGTTCTACGTGTTGTTTTTTTTAAAAATTATTCTTCTGAGTATTTCTAAGTTTTCATTATAATTTCTTTTTTGAGCCATGAATTATTTAGAAATTTGTTTTCAAAATTCCAGTATATGAAAACATCTTATCTTTCTGTTGTTGACTTCTACTTAATTACATTGTATTCAAAGAATGTGATGAGTGTAACACTTATTTTTTGAAATTTGTCAAGACGTGCTTTATGACCTAGTGTCTGATTAATTTTTGTAACTGTTTCATGTGTGCTTAAGAAAAATGGATATTCCCTAATGGTTGTATTCAGGGTTTTACATATATCCATTAGATCAAGGTTGTTAACCAAATTATCCTAATATATTTATTGATTATTTTTTGCTGCTAGACTTACCAATAATTGAGAGAGAAATGTTGGTGGATTTGTCAATTTCTACCTGAACGTCTATCAATTTCTGATTTATAGGATGTGAGATTTTTTAATTAGGTTCATATACATTTAGAATTCTTATGTCTTCCTGGTGAATTAAAAATTCAATCATTATATAGTAACCTTTTCTGTCTTAGAGTGTATTTTTTTGTGATATTGAGGTAGTTACGCCAGTTCTCCTTTGGTTAATATTTTCCTGATGTATCTTTTTCTATCCTTTTACTCTAGACTTTTCCATGTCCTGTTCTATGTCTCCCAAACAGGATTTGTCCCAGTCCAATAATGTCTGCCTTTTAACCCATGGGTTTAACCCATTTATATTTGGGAGGATTATGAATATTGTGATATCTAAGTTTCCACCATTGTAATGAGCGGCAGTGGAGAGTGTGAGTAACAAGGTCACATGTCTTTGCCAGTGATCAAAGCAAGTGATCTGACAACTCAGGCATGTTGATTGTCTCTGGCTTTTCCTCAGTAGTGCTTCTATTAAGTGTTGCATCTTGAGAAAATGTTGTTTTCTGATTAGGTGTAGGGATGAAACCAAATCTTTGGGAAATTAATGAATCCACATAATTTCTCAAAGCTTTTCTCAGGAAAAAGAAGGCAGCAGAGTGTTGAGGAGAAAGTGTGGGCTTTCGTGCTGGGCAGAATTGGCTCCTAATCTTTGCTCTGTCACTTTCTAGCTGTGTGACTTGGGGTACGTTTCTTAATCTCTTTGAGTCTGTTTCTTTTTTTGTGTGTATGTGAGGAAAATTCACCCAGAGCTAACATCTGTGCCAATATTCCTCTATTTTGTTTGTGGGACGCCGCCACAGCTTGGCTTGATGAGCAGTGCACAGGTCAGCGCCTGGGATCCAAACCCTCGAACCTCAGGCCACTGAAGCAGAGCATGCAAACTTAACCACTACACCACTGGGCCAGCTCTCTGAGTCTGTTTCTTCATCGGGAAATCAAGAATAATCCCACCCGTCTCCCCATGGTTTTTACCACGCGAATGGAATTTCGTGGCAGACAGCCGGCGCTCAGTGAATGTTCAAGCTTTTCCTCTTCCTTCTTTCCAAGGCCGTGGCCTTGATGGTGTCAAGAACATTTTGCAACTAAGATGTGTCATTGTGATTATTCCTTATTAAAATCACTTTGTTTCCTAACTTCGGTGATTCATCTCAACCCAAAGAAAGACTTGTGCTGTTCCGGCCAACAAGAACTTTGGAAAACCATGAGTGCTTCGTTTCAGCAGCCTGTTCTGTGTTGGTCATGGTATCCGCCTACTCTGGTGTCGGTTTCAGGTCCTTACTGAGCTTTTGGAATCTTTTTGTTTGCATGTTTGTCTTAGGGCAGACAGAGTGTGACTTAGGTGATACGATGGCATTCTCAGGAATTCACAGAGATCAAAACACAGATCTGAGATGGGGCCAGAAAGAATAAGAAGTTCCCAGTGTGTGAGAGGAGAAAAGCATGAGGAAGCTGAAATATTCAAAGTCTGCATCTTTATAGACGAGGAACTTAGCCGTGTTCTCTTTTCTGGGCTCTTTTGACCCTTCAGATGCTGATGAAACAGGGTATTAATAATCTGTCACAGATTTCGTCTTTCTCCTTTTCCCTTACTTTTATCATCATTAAATATTTTGAGCGTGTTTAGGTGTTAGAGTCAAATAGTTCTTATGCGGTTGACCATTTGGCCAGAGGTATGTGAACATCACTCTGTGCTCAGCATTTTATTTTGTTCATCTTCTCCAGCAGTTCAGAATCCAGCATGGAATCTCAAAAGGAAAGATGAGATACAAGAAGTGTGAAAATGCATGTAGAAAGCTAGGCCATGGATTGGGGTTTTTCACGCCTGTCATGGTGTCGCTAAGTTGGAAACATGGGATAATCAGAAAAGATTTACTAGAGAGGCTGATGATGCACAGAATCTGGTAGCAGTGATGACTGCCACTTCCTGGCTGTGTGATCTTGGGTAAGCTGCTTCACCTCTCTGTGCCTCAGTTTCCTCAACCGTGAATAGCGGATGGTGGTGCCTTCTTTCTTAAGGATTAAATGAGTCTGTATATATAAAGCACTTGCTGCAGTCTAGAGCTTCCAAACCAATTGCAGGGCATACAGGCCTCAAATGCATGACAGACCTTTTGATCCCAAGCACCTGACACGAGCAGCCCCATCTGTTTATCCCAGCGTGCCCAAAACATTGCATTTCCTGTGACGGCCATGATCTGGCAAAGCCTGAAGGGCACTGCTGGGTCTGACTCTCTGGACCTGAGCACGTGGGTATCTTGGTAGATGAATGCATTGGTGCAACGAGACAAGGCCACTATTACGAGTCTGCATTTGGTCTGTTGACATCAGAGGTTCTTGAACTTTTATTTGATCTTTTGGCAGCAAAAGTATTTGACACTTGTAAGTACAGCTAAGACTCAAAGCAAGTGAAGGGATTTGTGCCTCTTCTATTATCAAGAGTTGGAATATAATTTGAATTAAAAAATGTGAAAAAATGATTCTTTAGCATAAATGCCTGTACTAGAGGCTAAATTCCTACTCCCTCCTGCCATCTCTTAGATAAATTAAAAGCTGACACATCTCGAAAAGTATGACTTTTGTGGAACAGCTGGCTCCATGCTGCCCTGTCTGTCACATACCCAGTGGCACTAGGGATTCAGGGATTTGGGTTGAATGCACTCAGGTAAACAGGAAGTGAATGTTGCTCACTGTGGAAGGTCGTGATGGGCACATGTGCTTCCTTACACTAATCTCTCTACCTCTGTGGATGTTTGACAATTTCTATAATTAAAAGTTTTTAACATTTGCTCATAAAATTAAAAGACTCTTATATAAAAGAATGTAATTATGATTAACTGTATTATTGATATTCTTTTGAAATTTTCTAAACAATACTCTGCTCCAATAACTTGTTTCTTGTCTGATTTCTCTCCTTTTTGTCATTTTTAAACTAGAGTTCATTAAAAGCAATAAATCACAAGTTAAGGTTCATTGGCACCAAATTAATAGTTATAATAATACTAAAAACTGCAGCAGTGAACACTTCCACACTTATACTTACTCTAAGATGGGCACGCTTTTAGGCACTTGGCAAATATAATCTCGTCCAGCCCACACCATAACCCAACGAGGCAGGTACTTTATCATCCCCATGTTACAGATGAGGAGACTGAGGCGAAACGACTCGTCTGGGGTCACACAGCCAGCAAGTGGCAGAACCAGGATTCACCCCCAGGCCATCTGGCCGCACAGTCTGTGCTCTTTGACTATATAGGGTTGCACCAAAATTTAGCTTGGTCCTAGTATTTGGCCCAAATTTACTTTTTGGCTTTGGCTTTGGAAGGGGAGCCAAATGCCCACCTCCACACCATTCCTGGCATCCTTGACCTGCTGTGTGTGATTGCAAAGGCTGCCATCGTAAATAGTCAGCTTAATGTCAGGATGATAATTAGGATGTTGTGTTGCTATTGGTAGATTCCCTTTCAAAATATGGGTAAGTATTTTAGATGCTCCTTGGAGAAAATATCTTCTGTGTGCTCTGTATCTTAAAATCCTGTCAGTCAGCTGAAGAAAACATGCATAATTTTTATTGCAAGAAAAAAATGTGGCAGTAATTGATGATTGGGAGCGATGTTAATTTTACACGTAAAGACAAATATTAAGAACATTCAAAAACGTAAACAAATAGGGAGATAAGTTGATCCTTAATATGAATAGTGAGAGTGTGTTAGCTAGGTAACTTTAAGAAGAGCATAGTGCCAATGAAGATTTTTATAAAAATGTAAATAATTAATTGTGTAAGGCAGAATAAGAGAGATTCAATTATATCATAATTCTAATTGTTGAACTGCTTAGTGACTTGCATTTACAACATGAAACAAAATATTTAAAGGCTATAATAAATTTATAGTTGAATCCATTTAGGTGACGAATCTTTTTAGAAAAGTTGCATTTGGGAAGTCTTCACGGCTTGTAGGATGAATTATAAGCAGAACTTCAAAGTTTCTCAAAAAGTCTCCAAACTCATGTATAATATATTAATCATAAATTATTATCTATCCAGACATGGTACAGAATATAAAAAGTGTGAATAAATGAAGAAAGTACTAACAAAAAGTCAGAGACATTAAACTGTTTTACTCTCTTATCTTCAATTGAAAATGAACACCTATTTAATATTGTAACTTGCCCACAAGAATGATATAGTTGACAGCCTTGAGAAATTTTTTCGATACTATAATGTTAAACCTTTAAAATATGACTGTCAAATGTAAAAAGTTTTAATGCTTGAATATTTAAAACAAAATTTCAGATATTCTATTGAATCCTAGAAGTTTATTTTATGAGAAATGTATATCTTAAGTCGAATATTGGCTTTAATGGTTGGACATTCAACATTTGGCCAAACTGTGCATTCATTGAAACTCTAGTAGATAAAATTCTGTAAAACAAAATGAAATTTAATTTATTTTTAAAATTATAAAATTCGGTAGAGAATTACAAGACAGTAGTTATAGAAGAAAAAGTAATCATTTAAATATGTGATAGGGAAAAACTTAACTAGATCCAAGGTAGAAAGATAAAGAGCATGGGATCAGGGATGACCACAAGCTAACAGTTAGCATTGAAAAAATACAAAAAACAAAACAGGGGGCCAGCCCAGTGGCGTAGTGGTTAAGTTTGCGTCCTCTGCTTCCGCGGCCCGGGGTTCGCTGATTTGGATCCCGGGCACAGACCTACGCATCACTCATCAAGCCATGCTGCAGTGGCATCCCATATACAAAACAAAGGAGGATGGGCACAGATGTTAGCTATGGCCAATCTCCCTCACCAAAAATACAAAAATACAAAAAACAAAAAACAAAAACAGCTAGTATGATTTGAGAGAGCAAATCCTCCTCTGTGTTTTGCATCAGTCAAATATTTATGAAATGTTATACCCAGTAAAAGTTGGCAATGACATATAGACACTGGTGGGAGTGTAGAACTGATCATAAAAATAGGTTTTTTTAGTGACTAGTTAAGCCAGCCGGAATTATTTCATCAACAAAACAATTGGCTAAGAAGCATCTTGATTACTTTTTCAAGAAGGTGAAAGGTTTTTAATGGAAGAATGCAAACATATGTTCTCCTTGTCTATAGAGGTCTGAAAAGGAAAGACTTTTAAATAAAATCACGCTTCTTAAGGAGGATTTGAAAGATTCGAAGCCTGTATAAATCGATCAATCCAAAGATACTTAGTTAGTTCAGATTGTTTGCCAGTCACTGAGTTAGGCACTGGGAGCAAAAGGGCACGTGGACATAACCCTTGGTGACGAGATGGAGGGGTCGCCTGCCCTGGATGCTAGCACCCCACACGCCCGGGGCTCAGGGCCTCGGAGCTTGTCTCAGGCCTACCAAAATATTGGGAACCTGAAAAATCATTTCGGCTACTAAATACAGAAAAGAAAACCTGAAAAAATAAAATTAATGTTTTAAATATCTACAAAAATAACATTATGTCAACATTGTTAGTTTATAATTTATAATTCATAAAAATCTTATCACATTGGAAAGCTATCTGTAGGTTACGTATTTTCATCCTCGCACAAATTCCCAAGTTTACATGATGACTGCTGAGAAAGTCATAGCCAATCGTAAATGTTATTTGTGGCCTAATAATTTCAAAGGCAAAATTATAGAAGTTGTTTGAAATATTTTCATGGAAAGAAGTACAGTTAACGTGGAGCTCCGCTGCATTTTAATGTGTTTGATACGGTGTGGAGTGGGGCCCCACTTGTAAGAGTCCTAGACCCAAGGGTTTTAAAAACAGTCCTGAGGGGCCAGCCCTGTGGCTTGGCGGTTAAGTGCGTGCGCTCCGCTACTGGCGGCCCGGGTTCGGATCCCGGGCGCGCACCGACGCACCGCTTGTCTGGCCATGCTGAGGCCACGTCCCACATACAGCAACTAGAAGGATGTGCAGCTATGACATACAACTATCTGCTGGGGCTTTGGGGAAAAAAAAGGAGGAGGATTGGCAATAGATGTTAGCTCAGAGCTGGTCTTCCTCACACACAAAAAAAATAATAATAAAAAAATAAAAGGAGTCCTGGAACAGATAAGAGATATGTTCTGTTTCCCAGATTATATAAATGCACAATCTTTGCATACTTCAAAAGATACTAGAAGGTACACAAATGGGAATTTAAGATAATCCCACACCTAAAGACAACCACTATTAACATTCTGATTAAAAACATTTTCCAAAGTTTTTCTATACCTCTATACACATAGATTATTTAAACAGCTTTATTGAAATGTAATTCATATGCCATTTAATCCACCCATTTAAAGTATACAATTCAATGGTTTTTGGTATATTCATAGAGTTCTACAACCATCACCACAATCAATTTTAGAACATTTTTATCATCCCCAAAAGAAGCCCCATACACATTAGCAGTCACCCCACAGTTCCCCCCAAACCATTCCCACCCCAGCTCTAGGCAACCACTAATCTACTTTCTGTTTCTATGAATTTGCCTGCTCTGGACATTTCATATAAATCAAATTAGAGAACATGAGGTCTTTTGTGTCTGGCTTCTTGCACTAAGCATAATGTTTTCAAAATTCATCCAAGTTGTAGCATGTATCAGTACTTCATTCCTTTTTATGGTAAATAACACTCTGTTGTGTGCAGAGACCACATTTCTTTGTCCATTCATCAGTTGATGGACATTTGTGTTGTTTCCACTTTTTGGATGTTATGAATAATGCTTCTGTGAAATTCATGTACAAGTTTTTGTGTGGACATACATTTTCGTTTCTCCTGGGTATATACCTAGAAATGGAATTGTTGGGTCGCATGGCAACTCTATGTTTAATCTTCGAGGAACTGCCAGACTGTTTTCCAAACTGCACCATTTTCCATTCCCATCAGCAAGGTATGAGGATTCCAATTTCTTCACATCCTCACCCACCTTTGGTATTTTTGGTTACAGCTATCCTAGTGAGTGAGAAGTTGTACATAAACAGGTTTTAAGGAGAAGGAGAAAAAGAGACATCATTTAGTATGTATTGTTTTGTTTGTTACTTTTTGGTGTCACATTTAATGGTACATATCACTCCAAGTCAACAAACACAGCAAATTTAAGTGCCTGTGTGGTATTCCATTGAAAGGAGTCCAATAATTATGTAATTAACCCCTCTTGTTGGACATAGCACTTGCTTTCAGTTTTTGCTATTATATATGGCCCCACAGTGGCCAATCTTATACTTCCGTGTGTATCTTTGTGTATTTATGGCTTTATTTCTCCTGTATGTTAAAATGCTGACATTTCTAAGATCTTTGATAGATATTGGCAAACATCTTTCCAGAAAGAGTCCACCAATGTATTCCTCTCCACCCCCCAATCCCATATCCCTATCCATAGTGGTTCCTATATTAAAATTATTTGAAATATAATAGTCTAAAAAAAAATCTCAATTTAATTCAAATATCTTTGATTACTAATGGGATGAAACATCTTTTTTGTAGCATATCAACCACTTTTAAAAATTGTCTAATCACAGTCTTTGTTTATTTTTCCATTGGAGAATTCAACTTTTTAAATTTATTTGTAAAACCTCTTTATATAATTTAACTTGTGATTTTTTTATGTTTGCAGAAAACATGTTCGTCATCTGTCTTTCAACTTTGATTACAGTATTTTTGCCTTCAGCAGTATAAATACTTATGTATTCAAATCTCAGGATTTTAAAAGTTATGGTTTCTTGCTCTGGTATAGAAAGTTCTTCCTCATTCCTACATTATGACAATATTTACTTATGCTTTCATCAAATACTTTAATATATTTTTTAAACGTTAACTCTTTAACCTATTTAAAATTTATTTTTGTATAAGATAGGAGGTAGGGATCTAGCTTTTTTCTTTTTCTTTTTTCCAAATCATAAGTCAGTTGTCTCAACACTATTTGTTAAATAATCTTTTTAAGATGATTCGACATGCTATCTTTTGTTATATACTCAATTCCCTCATTTACTTAGGTCTGTTTCTGAACTTACTGTTCTCCCTTACCTGTTATTACAGTTACCATAGCTTAATGAAGGGTTTAAAACTTTCAGGGTCAATTCTCCCTCAGTACTACTTTTCCAAAAAAAAAAAAGTTTTGGCTATTCTTTATATACTTGTTCCAAACAAATTTTATAATCATTTAGTCAATTTTAAAAAACAAAACAAAAAATCCTAATGGGATTTTGAACTGACTTGTGTTACATTTATAGATCAATTTGGGGAAGAAATGATAGTTGTACTAGTCGAGTTTTCTGCAGGAAATTGGTGGCTCAGTCAAACTGGGTAATTTCAGAATTTATTTACAAAGGCAGGGGACATCTACTGCGGCTGAAAACCGAGGCCCTCAGTTGAACGGAATCACTAACAAACTTCGAAAGCCACTAGTGTGGGTCACTGGGCATTTATTTAGACCCCATCAAAAGTGGGGGGAGGGAGTATTTTCAATTTATTTCAATCCTGCATCTTAATTTTTCTTTGGCAGTCCAGGGACACTATGGGAGACGGAAGGGGGTGGGTTGGGAGCAATCTCTCCAGAGAGCCTGAAGCCACCTGGGACCTCATCCTGCTTCCCACAGCCACAGCGGATGCCCCCTCTGCCAAGCCTCTGCCCGACTCCCTGCAGTGGCCTTTCTTACACAGCTTCCCTCCAGGGGTCTCTGGGGCTAAGTGAGGGTTCAGAGTGGCCTAGAATTGTCCAATTACATTTGTTGGGTTGTTGCAGCAGAAAATCAGGAGGAGGGCCGGCCCTGTGGCTTAGCAGTTAAGTGCGCACGCTCCGCTGCTGGCAGCCTGGGTTCGTATCCCGGGCGCGCACTGACGCACCGCTTCTCTGGCCATGCTGAGGCCGCGTCCCACATACAGCAACTAGAAGGATGTGCAACTATGACATACAACTATCTACTGGGGCTTTGGGGGGAAAAAAAATAAATAAAATTATAAAAAAACAAAAGAAAAGAAAATCAGGAGGAGGAGGAGGAGGGACTCAAATATGTGAAGGATTCTGGATGTACTTCTCACCTGTGTCTTAAAGACCATAATGGTGGCTGATTTTGGCTTCCATGGAAGCCCATGTGGGAGAAGGATGGACTCAAGAGTTTCTGAGATTTCTTCCTCCTCTGAGAGGGTTGAGTCTGCGAAGGGAGACAGTGGGAGGCTCCCTAAGCCAGTTGTTTTGAGCGTAGTCTCTGAGGACACTAAATCAGAGTTTGAACACCCTTCTTTGGCCAAGACACTTTTCTTTCCTCTGGATCTGTGAATAGCTGGTATACATCCTCATTTTAAAAGAGAACAGAGAAGAACTTGGGAATTAACGAGAAAAATGCATCGCACTTGGACAAACAACTCATAGCAGGTGGTCCATAGAACAAGCATCAGTGATGCTATGATCATATAGAAGGGCTGAAGCATGTTCGGAGAATTGTGATGAACTGTTTACCATCTCCCCTGAGAACCGGACAGAAGAAATTGGTTAAAATCGCAACAGGAAGTTTACATTATAGAGAAAAAAAATCCACCCACAGTGAGCGGTCCTTGAGAATATTATTGTGGCCCTGGAAGGATGTACGTGTTTTGGTACCTGCTCCCCCAGTGATACAGAGACTCTAGCACGTGCATCTTGGGTGGGCTCTATCTGAGTCAGATAGATCAAAACCTCTCTGAAACCTGCTGATGAACCAGCATCTCAGATGAAAACTTTAACGACGACAGATATCTGAATATTTGCCTGAGCAAACTTAGCTTAGGCGTTCTGCCCGTGTTTGGTGTTGCTTCTCGAAAAGGTTACTTTGGCATTTATTAGGCATTACATCATTCTCTCTTTTATGAGCTGAAATGATGAAATATCAAAAAAGAAGAAATTAAATATATGGGACTGGGGGCTGTGAGACGTTTAGCTCTGATGACCTTACTCAGATGGTGACATAAGGTGGCGAATGCACCCAGCCCTTCCTTGTTTGGACAGTGACTAGGCCATTAGAGTTGTTTTTGAATCAACTAGAAATAGAATCAATTGCTGTTTGCTGTGATATCAAAACCATATGTCTTGGGCTGGGAAAAGAGAAAACTAGGAAGCAGCAAACGATTAGGGAGTATGTTTAATCTGGGTTGAGCTTTGGAACATTTACAGAAATAAACGTATCTTCTAAAAGTGATGTCGTGTTTCTATGAGAAGCATGAAAACACAAAGCCGCCACCAGGGGCCTTTGTTCCTCTGGCTCAGGATCCAGCAGAGCCTCATGGTGACCCGAAGACTCACCTCTGACCTTGGAACTCCCGAGGAGGACCCTAAGCAGCCTGGGATCCTGATCTCGTCCTCTTATTCTCATCTATTTTGTTACTCCAAATATGTAAGGTAAGCGTGAGAATTTCTTTGGGTATAACTGAATTAGAAATAAGGAAAGACCCATTAATTGATGAGGAATCTATTACCCTCCCGTGGCCATGTATCCAGCTACAAGATAGGATTAGCGCCTGCTTCCCGGGATGTGTGATAGAGCTGGAAGCTGAAACAAACACTTGTGAAGAAAATCAGACACAAGAGAGCAGTGAGTTGGTTTGGAGTATATTCCTGAGTTACAGGAGAGCAGCAGTGTCACAGGAAGATGGGGCTGGCGGCAAATCTCGCTGAATTGAAGGCGCACAGATGGGAGGGGAGCCCAGGCAGGAGGCCACTGTAGTAATCCTGGGGCAAGGTTCTGAGAGCTTGAACCAGAGAAGGAGAAGAAGAGGAACGGGTCAAGGGAAGAAAGAATAAGACGTGGTGACAGCGTGGACATAGAGAAGAAGGAGAGGGAGGCGCTGGCGCCTGGAGGAATGGCAAGGGCCCTGCTGGGTGAAATAGGGCTGGCTGGGAGGGAAGGGGAAGGTGGATTTGGGTCCTGAATCACAGTTAACACGATGCGTGTCCTGAGCCAAGCAATTCTAGACAGGACTGGCGTGCTTGACCAAGCTGGAGAAAAGAATTTAGGAGTCATCGACCCGGAAAGGAAAAGTTGAAGTCCAGAAAATGGATGAACACACTTGGGAGTGAGAGCACGGAGGGCCAGACTTGCTTCTTTCTCTCTCCCCACTCCCTCTCTTCCTCTGTCCCATCTTTCTCTCTTTCTTTCTTTTGTGCCCGCTATTTTGTATTCTTTCACCTGGCCCTTTCCAACTTGCATTGCTCTCCCTCTCACAGTCAATCACGCCAATGTATTTGATGGGTATTGTTTGGTTTCTATAAGATCTTGTGATTTTACTGAAAAATTGCAAGAACAGTACAAGGAACTCCATACACCCTTTACCCAGATCCACTCATTGTTTACACTTTGCCTCGTTAGCTGTATCATTCTCTCTCTCTCTCTCTCTAGCTCTCTCTCCACACACACAAACGCACGCAGACACACACATACACGCCCGCAGACACACACACACGCCCGCAGACACACACACACACACGCCCGCAGACACACACACACGCCTATTTTTTCCGAGCCATTTGAAAGTGAGCAGGAGGCACTGTGCCCCTCTACACTTCAATGTATATTTCCTAACAACTAAGACATTCTTATTCACGACCACAACACAATGATCTAAATTGGGAAATTTAACACAAACAGAAGCTGTGATGCAATCCACACTCCATATTCGAATTTCATCAGCTGTCCCAACGTTGTCCCTTGTGGCTTTTCCCCTGGGTGAGGACCTAACGCAGGACGGCAGAGGACATTGAGTCGTGGCTGCTCGCCACTGGAAGCTCTGGGACCTCTTCTCTCCCAGCCTTGTTTACAGCCACCCCCCTGACTGCTCTCCTGGAGGGGGCGGTGAGCCCTTCTCACAGCCCGCTGTTTATCCTTCCCGCTCCTACAGGAGATCTCCAGGGACACGGTCTGTGTGGTCCCCACAGGGGCTGGCAGTCCGGGCTCCTGGGGTCGGGCAGCCTCTCCACTGGCTGTGTGACCTTGAGCAGCCTAGCCCATTCGTTCATGGTGAAACAAGGACAATGACCACCTCCGTGTCACTGGGGTTTTCTAAGGAGTGGACGGATCTGATACGAGAACTAAATGAGACCAAATATGTGAAGCACACAGGCCGGTGCCTGGCACGTAAGTGCTCAGTAAACGAGAGCCATCCTCCTCCTCCTCCTCCTCCTCCTCCTCCTCCTCCATCTTCATCATTGCCACATCGTCTTTGTCTAGCAATGCGCCTGGCACATAGTAGGTACTCAATAAAATATTAGTTGGGTGAGTGAGTTTAGGCTGAGGAGACAACATTGGGTGATGTCTGAGGTGGTGGGAGGGCACAGGAAAAAGACTGAAGGATAATAAGAGGGCGTTCAGAGCTGGACCGACCATCCCATCAAGCCCCTTCCTTCTGCAAATTCCACAATCAGGAGCTGGGGGGCACCGACGAGGGAGAATGAATTAAACACGAGGAGACGGGCAGCTCTTTGACTGGATTTCGTGGGTATAAAGATGCTGGAGCGCAGGCCGTATAACAGGCCTAGTGTAGCAGGACTGCGTGTGCGCATGCCCCTGGGGGAAGGGGAGACCTTCTGGACTGTTCCACAGATTATTAGGGACAGGCACACCACTGTTGTCGTTGTCACCACAGCTCCTGTGACTTGAGCCCTCACTGGATACCAGGCTCTGTGTCTGGGGCAGGGATGGTTCTTCCCGCTTTGCTCTGCTCGCAGAAATCAGGCCACACAGCTAACAGATGGGAGAACTGAGATTCAAAGGATCTGGGAAGGTGGGCAGAGCCTTAGGCAGGGGAAGTGAGGAACATCTGGGAGTGCAAGTGGACAGAGACCAGGGGGAGCCGAGATTCCCCGAGATTAGCCCAGCATGACTGGCATCCACACTGTGGCTTCAATGTCCCGTCCTGTGCGGGGTTTTCTGAAAGAGAAGATGGAGAGAGGTCTGGGGGGCTGAGTAGAAGGCCTCCTATAGGAGGAGCTGGGGGATTTCCTAGGAAGAAAACCAGAGGTGAATCAAAGGATGGACCTGGTAGGCTGGCGGGCCCTGTGTCTTCCAGGAGCTTGCTGTGACTCAGGAGCTGAGGGAGGGGCCCGGGGGGGGGGGCTTGGTGAATGGCCAGGGGTCCCAGTGCTGGGGAGGGCAGCAGGTGGTGGGGCCAGGGCTCCGGGGTGCAGAGAGGGTCGGGCGCCCAGGATGGCCTCCCACGCGCTGAGTCAGGGCGGCTGTTGATACAGGAGGGAGGGAGCCGGTGCCCTCGGTAAACTAGGAGCGGTTGTGGCCGGGAGGAGGCGGAGGGAGGTCCAAGGCCAGGACCTTTGGACACCTCCACGTGCGGGGAGGGGGGAGGAGAAGGCAGCCAGTGAGAGCACTGGAATGAGGTGGCCAGAGACACAGGAGGGGACCAGGTGCTGCTGTGCCGCGGAGGTCGAGGGAGGCCAGCACCAGAGGGGTGGTCCCTGGGCTCACGCAGTGGGGGCCTCCGGGGACAAGCCACACTGGCCATCCGTCAGGAGGCCGTTGGCGACTCCAGTTGTTTCGGATGCCTGATTTTAAGGGATGAAGGACCCACCTTGAGTGAGGGGAGGGCCTCAGCACTGGTCAACATTTAGTTTTAGCACTAGTTAACAACTAGCTTTCAACTCGGGAGATGCAAACTCTGTCTAAATCAGACACAATTTTTTCTTTCTGAGCTGTAAAGAACCCAGGTGGACGGGCCCCTGCCTGCCAGTCACCAGCCCTAACCTGTTACCTGATGACAGAGGAGCAGGAGGGGGAGGATGAGGTGGCCCCCAACCCAGGCCTGACTTCATGGGATTTCACTAGATCCCGAGGAAGCCACCCGCCCAGAAGTTACACTCTGGGTAATCCCCATCGTCCCTGGGACCAGAGGTGGGATAATCCCATGGCTTCTGAGCTTGACAGCTCTAGCTACTTGACTTGGTGAGGATTAAGGAAAAGCCTGGACCCCGTCTTGGGTGTCTGTTTTGGTCCCACCCTGGTGGAGGCTCCAGGGAAGTGCCGACCATCTCCTTCCAAAACCCTTTGTTGATTTGGAGACGGCTGAGCTGCTTACGGTACCCGCTGGAGTGGGGGAGCTAAAACACTTTTCTGTTTTAGGCCCATGGCGAAGATTAAACGGATTGTCCCGTGGTGAGGGAGGAGGTCTCGCTGGAGGTGGCAGAGGGCAATTTGTCAGAAAGCCTCTGTGTCCCAGGAACTGCACGGCTTCAAGGAGGGCCCTGGGTGTGAAGAGAGGGCCCCCTTGCCCCCAGCACCTTTGTTGGGAAGCGTGGGGCTGCACTCGACCTTGAGAGGGGTAGGGAGGGTCTCTGGGGTCAAGTCCTTGGAGAGCTGGGATCCCCAGGGCCTGTGAGACTCCAGTGATGCTCAGCCAGAGAAGATGGGGAGAAGGAGGCCCCAGCTGCCGTTGGTTGACCAAAGATGGGGCCCCTTCTTTTTGATCTGGATTCTTGGACGGAGGCTTGGAGGAACAAAAGTGCCCCATAGTGACTGATGCTGCTGCCTGCCTTGCCCTGCAGGCATTCAGAGCCAGATTACCTTCGATTTAGAAACAGAAGGTGACAGTTCTTGCACCAAATTCCCTCCTGCCCTGCCTTAGTGGCTGAGAGGAGTCCACACCCACGTCCTGAGTTTTAACTGATTTATTCTTGAAGTGTTCAAATCACTTTTTCTAACATTTTAAATGTTTTATGCACTTCTATTTTTTATTATGAAAAATTGCAAACACACACAAAAAGAGACTAGTACCCATCCAACTTCAACAGTTGCCAACTCACGGATAATCGTGTTCAACTATATCCCCCTGTGCTTCCTCCTCCATTGTTATAATTTTTTTTATGTAAACTTTTTAATGAAGCCTAATGTTACAGCAAAGTGCACAAATCATAATTCTACAGCTTGATGGAATTTTGCATTTTTTTGTATCATTTTCAAGCAACTTTGTCATATTATTTCATCTATATAATTCATCCTTTTTTATATATATTTTGAAATGGTGGTAAAAAGTACATACCATGAGATTTCCCGTCTTAATCATTTTTGAGTGCACAGTTCAGTAGTGTTAAGTATATTCACATTGTTGTGCGACAGATCTCCAGAACTCTTTCATCTGGTAACACTGAAAAACTATTTCAAATCATTTTTAACAAGAGTCCTTGGCAAGCTAAGCGGTCAAATCTATCTAAAAATAGATGTGTGCATTCATCTTATGTCACAGTACACGCCGTGGGAGGCGGGAAAGGGACACGCAGGTCATGATTTTATACCTGACGCCAGAAAGGCTCTGTCAACAGGCGGTCCACCCATGCCGCTGCCTCCGGGACCCCTCCCTGATGCACAGTGATTACAGGATGGACGGCACGTATGGAGGGAAATGAGGTCATGCTCTGCAGCCCTTGTGATCATCACCTTTGCACACGTGCAGTGACTTTTCCTTCCGTCTCATGGCCATCCAGCAGTATGCTATGGTCTGAAAAGAATGGAGAAAGAAGTTGTTTTCTGCATTCCTAAAGGAAGCAGAGAAAAACTAAGAACTTTTGCGGGGTTTTCAAATTTAACTCAAAGGTCTTTGCCTTCCCCCAGGCTGTGCTTAGCTGCGGGCTAAGAGGTGTGGGAATGGCTGCTGCGAGGGAGACTGTAACTCCTCAACCCGATTCTATCATTATTATTTACATTCTGTGTCCTCTCTTTCAAGAATATTTTTTTGACATTTGCCTTCTGGCAGAGCTGGGACCAATGAGTGGGAGTTGCACGGAGGTGGATTTGGCTGAAGGCAAGAAAGCATTTTCTTAGTCAGAGCAGTCCAAAAACAGAATGGCCTGACTCAGGAGACAGCATGTCCCCGGCCTGGATAAGGTCCTCGTGAGGTCCCTTCAGGGGAGCGCTGCCCGGGGCTGTGACGGGTGTGTGCAGGAATCAGTGATAACCACCCAGTTTTGAGCAACTACTGTGTGCCAGGCGCTGTTCTAAGCACTTCATGTGGACTAAGTCATGTCATCTTCAAACAGCCCTATGGGACGGGCACTGTCATTGTCCATTATTTCCCCATTTACAGATGGGGAAACTGAGGCACACTGAGGCTCAGTGACCTGCCCAAGCTGACACTGCTGTAAGGCAGGATTAAAAGCCAGGTGGCCTGATGCTCCTGCTTGTAACCCCTGCATACTGTGACGAGGAGCTCTTCATCAGGTGTCCAGGGTTCCGTGTCCCCACTTGGTAACCAGCTGTTGTGGCTAAAAGTTTACGAGGCACTTGACTCAGCATAAAACGTTCAGTTACAAGTCAGAAGGGCTGCTGGATTCCAGAGTCAAGGTACCATCAGTCAAAGTAACAGGGGCTGGGCTTGCTCAGGACAGGGGGCAGTGATGTGTGGGGTTCCAGGGCCCACGGCCCCGCTCTTGGCACCCAGTTAGCTCTGTCCTCCTGGAACCCCAGGTCTGTGAACTGGCTTCTTGCCTTGTTCCTTCAAGTTTATCCTCCATTTTCAGGAATGCATCCCAGACTTTTCCCTGAGGCCAAGTCCTTGCTTTGGTCATTTGCCCAGGACACAGTTGCTTTGATAATGCCTTAGGGGAGAGGCAAGAGGACAAGCTTCGGCATCTGGGCTGGAAGCCTGGATCTCCCACCCCTGGGAGAAGTTGCTTACACTTCTAATCTGCATTTTCCATGGCCGTGGATGGGAATACGGTGCCCATTTCATAAGATTGTGGTGAAGATCACAATGTGATAACTCACGACATGCCGAGCACATGGCAGGACTCTGCAGACAATGGTTGACTTCCTGCCTCTTCCCTCCACAGACCAAGGGTCCCGTCCTGAGCCCAGCCTTTTGGCATTTGGCCCATAAGTGAGCCTTCTACAAAAAGACACACGTCCGCAAAGTCCGAGGAAGAATGCTCTGACGTACCAGTTTGCCCTGTAGTGGAAACAGTGAGCAGGGCTGTTGCACTGGCTGCGGTTGGGTTGAGCTCAGTGATGCCTTTGAACAATGCTCTGAGTCAGAAAACACGGTACCACTTAGCTCCAGGACCTGCTGCGTGTAAAATGAGAAACGACTAGAATAGCCCTAAAACTCCTTCTAGCTATAAAATGTTCTGATTCATGACCAAGGGAAGGAGGAAAATATGTGTGCAATAAAATAAAAATACTTGCTATAGTGGGCCAAGAGAGAGGCAGAAGCATTTGGCCTCACAATTCAGCCGCACGCTATTGAAAGTTCTGGCACGATGCGCAATGTGTGTTCTGGTTTCCTTATGCTTTTGTTTCACTAATGTTACTAATGCCCTGACAACAGATTCCAGTCAGGTGAATTGGCCTCCAGGCTGCAACTTTACACCATGCAGGCTTCCTCTTAAGCATTTATGTGACAATGAGCTACACGTAAAGTCCCTCTCAAGCATTACCCATGGTTGTGTTTTCCTTGCAACAGTTCTATAAAATGAGTTAAAATAATTGTTCTGATTTTGCACTTGGGAAAACTGATGCACAGGAAGGTTTAGTCATTGTTCCAGAACGTGTCAATAGAGGGAGAAGTTTTGGTCCTGGAATTGGCTAGATGCTTCCTAGCTCAGCAAGCCTTGGGGTCTTGACCAATCACGGCTTTGAAGAGAACAGAGTTGCTTCTTGTTCTCCATCAAATATTTGCCCCAAATTGCGGCACCTGCTGTAAAATTAGAGACGATTTCGGAGGGCTGGGATTGAAGCTCTCTCTTCTCTCTTCCTTTCAAGACATCTCGGACCTGCAGCCAAACCTCCATTCAGAGCAAAGGAGGAAATTCCTTCGTTGCTAATTTCACTGTCTTAGGAAATCGCTTGGGCCAGAAGGAATAACAGTATGTGTGTTTGTAACAGTTTTCAGCGTCTGTTGTTGCGACACAATCTTTAAAGCCTTTTGTTAATCTTCCTGATGACTATCTCCCCCTTATACTCTTTCCTCACAGCTGTCTGGCCCTTTTCCTGGGCCAGCCTGACAATCTGCAATAACAAGATTTCTAACATCCCGACTATGCACTATCCCAAGCGACAATTTCGCTCACCGGGACCCAGTGAGTTATTTTAGGATATTGGTCCCGGGCACGTAACAAGGCAAACAAACTGCAACACTCTTGCAGTGAAGGATCGTTCATCAAATTGGAAGGATGCCAGACAGAAAATCTGTCTCCTCAATTTCATCAAAACCGCTTTCCAAAGATACAAATAAAAACAGCCTTAAATGTAGGAAATAATTGCCATGATATGGAAATCTCACGAGCAAACACTGCAGGTCCCCAAGAGTTAACTAACTCTCTATCCCAAATTTTAAAACTTATTGACACATTTAATGAGGTGATAATACTGTTTCTTAGACTCTATGTCCCACTTTAGGGAAAAGTAAAAGTAATTTTCGGGAATTTTGAATATGCGTCTCTTTCTCATGAGTGGAAAATCATCTGTCACAGATTTGAGTAGAGAAAAAGATCTCGGACACTGGATGTGGTCACGTTCCCCACGTGGGTTTGGACGGGCCCAAGGAGCTCACTTCCAGCCCAGAAAAGGTTTTTCTGGATGCAGCGGGATTAACCCCTTGCTGGGAGTTTTTACAATATCCAGGACACAGAGCAGGGTGGGTATTTTCTTTTCTGGGTGACTTTGGACTTATGTGATGATCTGGAAGGGGAGACTTCAGTCACCAATCTGGAACTTTCTTATACCTTTTGTAAGCATATTTCTGTAGTCTTTTGGAGAATAATAACAGTGTAGGCTCCAGTGTGCACAAACCTCACACAGCTCTCCATCAGTCGCCCGTGGTGGGCCCTGGGCCAACATGATCCTAGCTAATATAGGATATGATGCCAAATTAAGCCTCATTTTCGATTCATTTCCCAATAATAAAAATTTTAAAAGAGCAACAGTTGCGGTACACCGTCAGGGAGAGGGTTTTAGTCATTTTCTGTATCCCTGACTTATCCGTGGCCTTCCTTACTCTACCCTGAGCAACGGCAGAGGAATGTTTGTAACCTCCCCATTCATCGTCCACCAAGCCCGGGATCTGAGATGCTGTGAAATTTCTCATATGACAAACCTGGATCATAGAACAGCCTTTCAAACACAGATGCTTTTCTGTTGTTTTTCACCGCCAATAATTATAAAAATCTTTTGTTGCCAGGAAACTGGAGGATCTTGTATTATTGACAACACTGGGTTTTCACAAGCCGAAAATGGGCCTTATCGTGTACTCAGAATCATAAGCTACTTTAAGAGATAGTCAAGATCTTGAAAAGCCTGTTACCTGATCTCTTCACAGGTGAGGAAGTCAGGCCCAGATTAGGTGATGTTGGCCTCGGGCTGTGGTGGCCAAGCCCACAGGACTACAAGACCCCAGCGAGTGGGTCGAGTGGGCAGGCTCATTCCACCACCCCACGTGGCTTCTGGATGACAAGGGGCTTGCCCTCAGCTTTGAAACACACAAAACTCTAAAATACCAGAACCTGGACTCATCAGCCAAGCTGGCTTCTCTAGCCCAGGTGAGATGACGCACACGGGAGAGACTTAGGGCCAGAGGCAGAACCACTACATTATCTGCGGGCCCCAGTGCAAAAATTCTTCTTGTTCAAAAAGCAGGAAAAAAGCTTCGTTCTTTTTTTCCATGGTGTCTCCCTCTACCTGTCATGATGTGTTTTGTTTGCTATTTAATGGACTGGGGATCCACACAGACCTCACTGCGAGTGCAGACACCCCCCACCCCCACCCCACAGGTGCCAGGAAGCACTGCCCTGAGACTCCGTGTATGGGTCCGTGCCCCCAACCCTGACTCTCCTCTCGCCTGGGGTCAGGACCCACTGGGGGCAGAGGGTGTCAGTGGTCTCCGGATGGGGGCAGAGAAGGGGATCTGTGACCCATAGGACACCAGGGGACCAGGGCATGGGTAGCCGTGAACCCATGGGAGGTGGACTGGGCGTGACCGTGTGTATGGCTCCAAGCCCCCTGCACAGCCCCCATCATCACATGGACCTTCACCTCCAAACCGCAAGGTTAGGGATAAAATTATTAAGAAGTTCGAGATCACAATTGCAGAACATTAAACCCCATGTGCGGGTCCCCTCTGAGTGCAGGGTCCTGTACGTCTGCACTGCTACACGCCCAGGAAGCAGGGCCTGGCCAGAGGTGAGCAGCCATCGGGACCTCTGCCATGGCCCCAGGGGTGACAGAGGCTCAGGTTGGGCAGGGGTGCAAGTTTGAGGGCAGCCTTTCTTCCCTGCAGCCTTTAGCTACAACCTTTTCTGGGACCTCAGGACTCCAGTCGCGGGGGGCTCTATCTCAGCTGGTGTCTGAAAGAATTCACAGATGAGAAGGTGAAGAATATGGTTTCTTAAAGCTGACGTCACCCTTAGAAGGAGCACTCTTCTGAGAGACCTGAAGTTTTCATTTGGGCTCTCGCCCAAATGAAGCTTCCCCTCCCACCTGAAGCTTTCATTTGGGAAATACAAGTTTCACCATTTAAGGCGGCATCTTCTGATGGCACAGACCTTTCTTCCTGTGCCTTCTGAGGTTCAGCTGGACTCTGAGCTCCTGCTCTTGGCTGGGCTCAGTTGATGTTTAACACTTAGTTCTGGTGGAGCCATGAGATTTCACCCACGGAGACCCTGCGGGGCAAGACTCAAGGCCACAAGCCCTAAGATGGGGCACCTGGCGTCTAAAAGCACCAGCTGGTAGTAAATGCTCCCTGGGGAGGGAATCTTGGCATTTATTCATTCATCAAGCATCGTGATGTGCCAGGCGCTGCTCTGAGCACTTTACAAAAATATGATGGAGTTAGTTCATCCTGATCACAACCCTGTGAGAGGGGCGCTGTTGTTCTTCCTGTCTTCAGATGCAGAGAGTGAAGCCCAGAGAGGTTCAATAATGAACTTCCACTCTCACAGGCAGAAAATGAGGAGCTGGGAGCCATCCCAGTCTGTCAGCTCCAGAGCCCTTAGCCTTGTATTCTACTGGCTCGTATTCACGTCCAGGGGGCTTTCGGCCCCCACTGCCAAGGCAGGGGATGCGGGGAGAGCTGTCTCCTTATCAGTTTAGTTGTCACCTGGACAAAAAGCATTGAGTCATGGAGCGGAGCTGGTTTCAGTGATAATGAGTTTAGGAGATGTTGAGATACACTGGCTGCAGGATGTGGGGGCTCTGTGCCCACCTGTCTCTTTCCAGGCTTCTCAGCGCAAACTCATTTTTGCTCGGCGAGAATCTCAGGGATTCTTTAGAGCTGGTCTTGTCCTCCTTTGCCTTTGGTGGATGTGAGGTTGTTATTAGCAACCTTGGGAAATCTGAATTTTCTCTCCTCCAGGTGAGTAAATATGAGTTTGGAAATAAAGCCTGGGGGTTGTCCACAGCTCAGCATTGCTTTGGGCTATTGGCCTTGGAACAGCGACTCCCAACAGGCTGGCAGGATGGGGTGCATGGGGACTGCGGGTCAGAGGCGGCCTCTGAAGAACCGAGAGCCTCTGCAGTGCAGGCTGGCAACTGGTCCTGTCTCACGGCTCATTAGCCCAGTGACTGGGCGCCCGGAGGTGGGTGGAAAGGAACAGGTGGCCACTCTCTGGAACATCATAAAACCCCTGCAAAGCATGTGCTTCATGTTCAGGGACAATTGCCAAGTTCTTCCCCTTGAAACAATTTTCCAGGTCTTTCTACTAGAAAAAGGTTTAATATGGAGAATGAGAGAGGGAGGAAAGATGAAGACCAGGAAGGAATAGCCAAGTTAGAAGAAAGCTCCAAGGTTTCTGGAAAGAACAGGGGAATTTTATCATAGGAGCCTGCTCTAAGGACAGCCCCACCCTCACCCCCACCCCCTACCCCCACCCCCTGCAAAGCGAATAATCAGAAACACGAGCCAATTCACAGAGTTCAGTCTGGCACATCTGGATAGCTAAGAATTCACATGAACACGACGTGGACCTAGGGCCCCCTGAATCCAGCTTTGAGAAAACTGTGCTCTGTTTACTCGGTTCACCTCCGCACGCCCAGTGCAGCCCACACAGGCGGGGGACACGCCACCTCGCCTAATCGCCCCTTCCGCCAGCCTGTCCTCGTTAGCACTGCCCGCGCTCCGCGGTTGATTTGTCGAAAGCCGGGGGAACACTGACTCATCTGCCTCCTTTTCAAACACGACCGAGTTCTGGGAATGTGCAGAACACTCGAGCGACGTGACATTCCTTAGCTTGTAGTTGTAAGGCAACTCCCCACTTCCTTTCTAGTCACGTTGCGTCATCCTTCGAACAGGACGAAACAGATTTACTTGAAACTTACATGCCTTTAGGAGAGCAAGGCGGGCGCCCAGGTCTGAGCCCCACCCCTCTCTGTATCGTACACCCAGAGGGCGAGTGGGCGAGACTGACAACTGTTCTCTTGCCTTTGCGTGGATGAGAAAGACACACACTGTGTACTTTCTGAGCTCATCTCAGAATCATGAAAAAGCAGCAACATGAGGGTGCAGACATGCTGGTTTCACAACACACAAGTACAAGGCATTATGGACGCATCAGTTCAGGAGCCGGGCACCGCAGTTTTTTAAATTCTTTGCCCTTGTCGGCTCAGAATAAGTCACGGGAAAGGTAAATGGTCTATGTAAAACCTTTGGCCTGTGGGCAAACTTTTGTACATCTGAGTCCCAGAAGAATGTTATTTATTAACAGTGCCGTTAACAAACAAATATTGAGGGTTTGCAGAGGGGAGCTGGGGGGTGGTGATGGATGCAGAGGTGAACAAAAAGGGGGGTCTGCTGTCAAGACGCACACAGTGTCACGGTGGAGACTGGACCCTCCACAATGCAGAGGGCAGGGGAGAGTGCCCCAAGCATGGGGCTCAGGGCGGGGGCAGTGAATGCCCCCAGGATTAGGGAAGACCAGCCCAGGAGGGATGTTTGAGCCCCCTGGGAGACTGCTGGGATGCTGGGAAATGGTGTCCATCCGGTGGTGGGCCCATCACACAGAGGGGTGGGAAAGTACAGGAACAGAGAGACGGGAGGTCCCCGCAGAGATGGGGAGAGCTGGAAGCCAGGTTGGGCGGCGTGCAGGTGGGGTAACCAGGCTGGAAACTGTGCTAGGACAATTCAGGCTTTAGGTGGTTTCAAGAGTCGAGTGGAGTGACGTGCTCCAGACACACCGTGGAAAAGTCATCTTGGCAGCACATTGAAATTTGGCCTGGGAAAGGCTGAAGATGGGGACAGGTTAGGAGGCCATGTCAGTGCTGTAAGGGGCTGAAAGGGCACTGGAACCATAGCAGAGGCCAGGTGCCTGAGACAGCAGTAATAACAGTAATGTTGCTCATTGCAGCTCCCCTCTTGAGAGCTGACCTTGTGATCGGCATGCTGCTAAGCATTTGCTCGAGCTGTCTCACTTCACCGTCAGAACCACGGCCCTAAGTGGCAGGTCTGCTATCACTCTGTCTTACAGATGAAGAAACTGGGGCTCAGAGAAGGGTGGTAACTGCTCGTGGTCACACAGTGTAAGCAGCAGGACCAGGATTTCAGCCGAGGTCTGTCTGACTCAGCCACACTCCATATGGTAGAATAACAGAATTGCTTTAAATCCAGTTAACTGTGGGAGTGGGAGGGAGGTGTTCTGGTGGCTTCTGCCCCGGTGCTTTGGAGAACAGATGACAGTGACTAAGATGAGGATGGGCAATGAAGGAGGAGGAATTGTAACTAGGTTGTTTGGGACCAAATGAAAACTTGACTCAGCAAAATACCATTGGTGGTATTGACAGTCTGTGATTGGAGCTCTAAGCCTGAGGTTCATGTAAAAGACTAGAACCAGAAGGGCCAACTAGGTACAAAGGGAAGATGTTCATATATACCACTGGGTGAGGAAAGCAGGCACACACAGTTTTATAGGAGCATGGCTTGAGAGTTTGTAATGAGCCAGGCACAGGGCTAAATACTTGCCCTGCCTCACTATGACAACCTGTGACATACCACTATTGCCATCTTCAGTTTACAGGTGAGAAAACAGAAGCTTGGAGACATTATGCAACACGCCTAAGGCCACACAGCTAGTAACGGTAAACCTCTGACTCCCAAGGGCATCTGCATGGGCAAATACAGGAAGAATTTGGGAGAATCCACCCACAAGGGTTTATAAAGCTGCCTACCGGACTTGTAGGCTCCTCACATTTCCTTTATTTGCTTATCTGTATTCTGTCTATAGTTAATGTGCACTATTTTTGTTTTGGGGGAAAAAGTTTTAATAAAGCAAAAAGGTGGAAGTGTAAATGGTAGGATTTGTGGAAGATAATTTGCCACCCTCCGTCAGAAGCTGAAAATTTGGCATATTCTTCAACCCAGCAATTCCAGTTTTAGAAGATAATCAAACAAGCAGGCAGAGACATATGTCTAAAGATGTCTAAAGCAGATCAGAGAAAATTTGGAAATACCTTAAATGTCCAATAATAAGAGATTGAGATAACATTTTGGTTCAGCCATACAGTTGATTTCAATACTAGGTGGCATCAGAGGGGATCATATAGATTGACATGGGTATGTAAAGATTGTTATGATGTATTAATACAAGAGGAAAATGCACTATAAACCATTATCTACCAATTGGCCTCATTTTGGTAAAAAATGCATTTATATGCATACATTCATTAAATGATTCAGCTTTTTAGAGAAGTAATGATGCAAATAATTATTTAATTTTAATTGTGACAAATGTTCGTAGGGAGAGGCTGCACTGAGGGTGTGTGATGGGGAGGAAACCCATCACAGGTTAACAGGTGGCACTTGAAGGGTGAATAAAAGTAGAAAGGAAATACACCAAATTGCTTTGACTTTAATTTTTCTAATTATCTATATTTTCTAGGTTTTTTTCTAAAGTAAAAATGGATTACTTGGGGAGAAATATTGACTTTTAAATAATTTTTAAAACAGAAAAGAAAGAAACAGATATAGAAGAAAAGATGAAGAATGTGTGAGTTCAAGGACTCATGGGGAGAGACCTTCCAAAAGGGAGTCAACAGTATGAGCTGCCTCTGAAAGACCCATTGGGATGGAGACCAAGACAAGGAAAGGAGAGAGCCACTGACGACGTCACATTTCTTATGGAAAACGTTTATTTATTGTTATTTATCTCCAGCCACCTTCCTCTCTCAGTCCAGACCCACATTTTCATCACCTCTTCCTGGATGTCATTACCTGGCAATTCTGTGGGTAGTTCCAATTTAGCATACCCCAAACATAACTGCCTACTCCCTCCATCCCTTCATTCCAACCCCAAAACAAGCAGACAGGCAGACACCAGACTCACTCACCCGTATTCTCCATCTTCTTCAGCTACGTACGACACCATCCACGTAAACTGCGCGTCATTCTAGGTTCTTCCCACCCTCTCCCCATGCGCATTTAAACGATCCTTTAACTCTCCCTTTGACTAAGCTCTCTTCCATAACCTGGAGGCTACAGCCTGAGTCAGGCCTCCCTCACCTCTTATCCAGAACAACTCACCAGCACCTCACCTGTGGTCTTCCTTACCCTTGACCCATCCTCCACACCCCCACCAACTCTAAATGCCGTCGGACCATTCGACTCACACAGAACACGCTGCTCCCATTCTCTCCAGAATAAAGTCTAACTTCTTTAAAACATTGCAAATAATGAAGCAATAAGCATCGTGTACCCACACAGCTGGGTTTTTTCATTCAAAGTATTTCCTCCAGATAAGTTCTGAGGGTTGCAGGGTATGGGATACCATTATGTATCAACATTTCCACACTTCTGAAATTGACCTCTAATGCACCCACACACACACATTCTTCTCCAGCATAAATGTGCTTAGGGTTTGTAGAAAAAAAATCTTAATTTTTGTGCCCTGACTCTGCGTGTTTTTTTCTCTTTTAAATCAGATCTAAGCTATCTTTTTATCAAGAAAAATTATTTTCATTTTAAAGCATATATATTTAAGCAACTTCCTCCCTCCAGTTTTTTGATTTTGCTTTTACACGCATATTGCTTCAGGTTATAGAAACTTTTTTCTAATTGGCAGGGATTTCACAAGTTTTGCAATGTGGCGATTCCTCCCCAGTGAACTCATTTAAAAAGCTGGGCAGAGGTGGGTGGGAGGCTGGGCTTCCTTTCTTCTAGGTGCTCCAAGTTAACAGTGAAAAAGAAATATTGGGGGGTATCATCTGTATTCTAGTGACTAATGCATTCTTACCAGCCTAATGAGCCATTTTCTCTTTTTAATAAAGAAAAATTTATTAGGCAAGGTCTCTGGATCTGGAGATATGGAATATCTTTTTAATTGGCTTTCAGCACTCTGGCAAACTCTGGACTGCCCCGGAATTTTCACCAGGATAAAATGATGGCCAAATGAGTGACTAGGCGGTTCCTCCTCCCCCTCTGTGGGATTATTCAGGAATCCTATCCAAGAATTGTCAGTGCCATGGTGGCTTATAAACGCTAGACTGATTTTATATGATCTCTTTTGGGCTAGCAGAGAGATTTCAGAAGAATTTGGGTCATAAACCATTGGCTTTAAATAAAACTTACCATCTCTGGGTCAATATGCATTTTTAGCTACATAGCTTTTCCTCAAACTAAGAATAGTCTGGGAAATACTGTTTTAAAAATGCCCTTATCAAACCTTCTCTGCTCTCCAAGCCTCTGACCTGCTTATCCATCCTCACAGACAACCCAGAGATCCTAAAGGAATGCCTCCTTCTTCTGCTACAAACACATACACCCATCCACACTTTTCCCTATCCTATCTTCCTTGCTATCTGCTCAATAAAGGTTCCTGGAAGGAACCCTGACCCTCCTGCCCCAGAGCCTTTGCACATGCTATTGACTCTGCTCACGTGCTCTCCACCCTCACCCTACCCCTTCCTTCCAGTGTCAGCTCCTGCAGTGCTTCCTCAAAGCCTTCCTTGACTGCTCTTGGGGGGGTCCAAGCCCTTGCTGTGTGTCCTGACATTGTGTACCTCTCCCCACAGGTGTCATTTTAGATGTATTTGTGTCTTCATTTTGTCCATTATCTGTTTCTCCGATGGGACTGAGCCTGATGGAGGCAAGACTAATGTCCATGATCATCTCTAGTGATTACTACCCAGAGAGTGATTAAGGCAAAGGTGATGAGGCCAACCATGAGCACAACCTGCAAAGCCAGATGCGATGCAGCCTTAGAGCCTGGGGGGTGGGCTGCCACACTCATCACCATAAGGTCCTGCTTCATGAGTCCTTGATTCCAGGAGACGTGATGATAAATATTAACACCCCAGGAGATGAGGACATGCTAGGTATCCAGAGAGGCACGTTCAGCAAGACCTGTGGGCTCCCTACAAAACTCAGATCCACCGCTTCTCGTCTCCACTGCGATCCCCCTGCTCAAAGCCTCCATCAGCTCTTCAGTGGACCATCCAGAAATGTTCCCACCGTGTGCCCTGCCTCCTCTCCAGCTCTACAAAGTCCACCTTCTCTACAACAGCTGCGATAAGTGTCTCACAATCTAAATAGCCTTGCATCACTGCCCTGCTCATAGCTGGGCGGGACTTATCGTCCCACCCCCTGGTCTGTGCATCCCTGTGCCACCTGGCCCTGACCCGGTTCTCCCGTCTCTCTCCTCGCCTGCTCTGCTCTGGCCACCCTGGCTGCTTTTGGGAACCTCAGACACTCCAACCTGGAGCTTGTTCTCTCTGCTGGGAAAACACTCCATGGCTGTCCCTTCTCTCATTCGGGTCTCCATTTAATTGTCATCTCCTTGGAGAGGCCTTCCCTGGTCCTTAGGCACTCAGTTCTCATCTTGTCCTATTTTGTTTTCTTCCTAGCTCTTATCTCTGTCCGAATTGTTTATTTTCTTGTTGATGTGTTTACCACCTGTCTTTTCATCCCAGGATGCCCGTTCCTGAGAGCAGGGGCATCCTTAGTCCACGACTAAGTGCTCAGCACCTCGAGAGTTCCTGGGACAGGGCAGCCCTTAGCATGGATTTGCTGAGTAGAAGAATGAAGACACTCTGAATTATCATCGATGAAAAAATTGTGATTGAGGTGGAGGAGAAATATAGCTTGTTAGGACTGCCAGGGTCCTAGGATCATCTAATCCAATATAACCTCTCTGAGGTGGGCGTTCACACTCTGCCTGACCCTTTGCAGGGACTGAGAACTAATTATCGCTCAGGGGACATAGGAGAATAAACAAAAATAGCCAATGAGGTGACATTATGTAATTTTCATGAACTAATTGAATAATCCCACTCTGATTCACCACTTAGCATTACATTTATTAAACACATACTCGGTGGGGGAGGCAGACACGCAAAAAAAATAACCCAAGTTGGTGCCCCAAGAGGGAGGACTTCAATAGAACAGGCCTCGGGAGGCAGCGGTGGTGAGGCCCAGCCTTGCCGTCTCAGTGTCAGCAAAATATCTGTGAAGATTAAAGGGGATGATATCGAAGAACGGCCATCACAGTGCCTGGCACGTAGTAAGTGCCCAGTACATCCTTGTTTCAGTTCTGTCTGAGCAAATGCCAGTGATTTCTGCTGGAGCAGGTAATTGTGGGAGGTGGGCACAGGACCACCCTGCCAGAAACAGTATTTCCCAGCCTCCCTTTCAGCTAGTGGGGCTGTTGGACCAAGTTCTGGCCAGTGTGAGCTCCAGTGAGGTGTGCAACATCCTGGTGGGGTCTTGAAACACTGGCACGACCCACGCACTCTCCCTTCTCCCTCCCCCAGCTGACAGCTTCAACCACAGCAATGAGCACAACGCCCTGGAACACACAGGAACAAGGAGGAGCTGCGGCAGCAGCTGAGGGAGCCTCCTCACCAGCCCAAACCGCCCGGCCGTTACAGGAAAGGGAAGAGAAACATCTCTCTCAGTTAAGCCACTACATTCGGGCCCCTTGGTCACAGCAGCGTTGCCTTGACCTCACCAACACAAGAATGCTCGGCGCAGAGTTCACCCAAGGCGCTGACATGTGAACAGGACGTTGAAGGATAAATGGGAACTTATCAATGGAGGGGTGGGGTGGGTGCAAATTCTAGAAGAGGGAACTACACTGTATGCAAAAGTCTGGAGGCAAGAAAGCTCTGGGCTGATTCTAGCCCCGTGTTTCCCCAATAGAACCCCCTGCTAGTTAAGTACAGGTTCCTGGGGCTCCCTCCACCCCCACCCTAATACCACCACTCAGACCCTCCAAATCAGAATCCACGGTGGGGGGGGGGGGCAAGGAATTGGAATTTTTACCCAGTGTCTCGGGTCATTCCTGTGACCTGCACGTTTGGGAGACATACAGGCCGCAGAGAGAGGCACTGGGAACTGGGTTGGGAAAGCTGGATTGAGCCAAAAGTAAACCGTCTTGGATCCCACAAAGAATTTGAACTTTAACACACAGGCCAGTTGGTTCTTTTCTTTGGGGGAAGAGGTCACAAACAATTTCAAAAATTTGATGAAAGGTATAATAACCCTTTCCCCAGAAAATGCTCCCCCCCTCCCCCAACATTTGAATACCTTTTCAGGGACCCAAGAATCCGTTCTTTGGAATCCCATGGAAAAACCTTGGAGGCAGTGATTTCAGTCAAGACAGAGACCTCGTCACATGAAAGACAGCTCTCCTGTTGGTGTAGTGACGGGTGGGAGAGGGGCTCCAGCCAAGAAGCCCAGCTAACAGGGCCTGAGAAGCAAGCGAGGGTGGAGGTTTGACCCTGGAGCGCAGGAGGCAGGAAGAGATAGAGGAGAAGAGAGTGAGGACGGAGGAGGCCGGGGCACATGACCAATAACTGGGCAAGAGTCTGGAGGGTACAGAATTCCAAGGTGAGAGAGGGTTCGTGCTTGGAGACCAGCTTGGGAGGGTGCAGGGACAATGACCCCCGTTCTTTGACATGTCCAGTTTACAAGAGTGAGTGGACGAACCGCGAGGGATTCAGGTAGCCGTTCCTGGAAAGCTGTGGACATTCAGGTAGAAGTTTAGAAGGGGGCCCAGGCTGAAGAGTCCACGCTCGCTGAGTATGGGGGACAGCTGACACCGTGGGAATCCATGGCCGCCTCCAGGGAGAGGCTGTAAATGAGACAGAATGCTGGACCCTGGAGGGCCCCACCTCTGGAGGGAGGCAGGAGAAGAGCCAATGAAAGGGGAGAAACAGAGGAGAGAGACAGAGAGAGAGAGAGAGACAGAGAGACAGACGGAGAACAAGGGGCAGAAAGGTGAAGCTAGATGAACACCGCCAGGCCACCGGACTGTGCAGCTCAGGGGTCACGGGGCATCCCTAAGAGCTGTCTTCTTTTGCTGACTCTGCCACGAGTGTCCTTGTCCTTAGTAAAAAAAAAAAAAAAAAAAAAGCCAAGTAATTAAGAATAAGGAGACGTGACATCTGCAACTTACTTGCAAATGGCCTGGAAAACACGTAAAGCGAGAGAGAGAAAGAGAGAGAGAATGATAAAGCACACGTGGCAAATGTCGAGGAGTGGGGAATCTGGGCCAAGGGTTTGGGGGCTTGTTTGTAATAGTCTGCAGCTTCTTTAAGTTTGAAACGATACAAACATAAAAATCCCCTTGTTTGAAGGAGAATACTTGGAGTCGAGTCCAGGAGGCGAGCCGACAGTGGTGGGTCAGCCGTGTCAACTAAGCTTTGGGGGAGCTGGAGAGTGAAGGGAAGGACAAGGAGGGCGCTGACCATTTGGGGGGCGGGGTTTTTTTAAGATGGGGATCAGGGAAGAGGAGTGGGTTCTCGAGCATATTTTAGGGCTGAAACAACTGTCTCAGAGAAGGAGGGCAAGGGGAAGGGGGGAGGGAGGAAGAGGGGAGGATAGGGGCAGAGGGAAGGGGCAGGGCAGGGAGAGGGAGGAGGGGGAAAGGAGGAGATGGAGGGAAGAGGGAGAGAGGGAGGAGGGGGAGAGGGAGGAAGAGGGAGGGAGAGAGAGGAGAGGGAGGAGGGGAGGAGGGGAGGAGAGAGAGAGGAGGGGAGGAGAGGGAGGGGGAGAGAGGAGAGGGAGGGGAGGGGGAGGGAGGAGAGGGAGGGGAGAGGGAGGAGGGGAGGGGAGGGGGAGGGAGGGGGAGAGAGGAGGGGGAGGGGGAGGGAGGGAGAGAGAGGGAGGAGAGGGAGGAGAGAGAGGAGGGGGAGGAGAGGGAGGGGAGGGAGGAGAGGGAGGGGAGGGGGAGGGAGGAGAGGGAGGGGAGGGAGGAGGGGGAGGGGGGAGGGAGGAGAGGGAGGGGGGAGGGAGGAGAGGGAGAGGTGGAGGGAGGGGTCTAACCGGGTTGAAAAACGTAGGATCAGGGATAGAGCTCAGCCTCGGAGTGGAAGGGGTGCCACTCCTCTGAGCGAGGGCACAGGAGGTGACAGGGAGCCCCCCCGCTGGGTCGGCAGCGGAAGCGGTTGCCCTTTTAAGGCGCGGGCCGGGCGGTGAGTCACGGGCGCCCGGGAGGGGGAGCCCCCCGCCCGGCCGCCCCCTCCCGCGGACGGGGGGCGCAGGAAGTGGGCTCTCGGTGGCGCGGGGTCCATTCCTTTCCCCTGAGCCAGGCGTCTTGGCGAGTTTATCAAAGTTATTTTTACGCGTTGAGAATTTTTCAAGTGAGCACTTCTGCGGTGGCACCTTCTCCTTGTCGCGCTTGGGCCTTGAAGACATTCAGGGGCTTATTTATAGCCCGTGTTTATTTTCACTGCGCCCCTGAACTTGAGCCTCTCCAAGTGCTAGTCTGAGCGGCGGCAGATTGGAGTGCGCCCTGGCTCTCCTACCAGGTCCGGCAGCGGGGTCTGGGTGGCCCTCCAGCCTGTCTGTGACCTGGGGAGCCCCGGGGGCGGAGAAGAGGGACCAGGGACGGTCAGTGCGGGGCTGGAGACCCCCGCAGGCAAGAAGCGACCTTGGCCAGCCATCCTCTTCGCAGCGCCCTGTAATTTCAACAAGCCCTCCTCCCTCCACCCCGTCCCCTCTCAGGGTGCAGAATCAGACCACCCTCATCCCTCTTGGATGATGTCCCCTCAACCATGAATGACATCAGACTTTTGAGGAAAATGATGATTTTGCTTTTGCTTCACTCTGAAGCGCAGACATACACATCCTCTTAAACTTGTCTCTCTGGGACTCAGTGCGGTGACACGGAGCCCACTTCACAGGGAACCCCACGCCACAGGGGCAGAATAGAGAGGTTTCCTAAGTGGCACCAAGTCACCCTGAGGAGGGTGGGATGGGGTCCCCTGAGGAGCCGCTCCCTCTCCTCCACCCTGACATGTGATGGGCTGTACTCTCTGCCAAGGAAAGAGCCACTTGAGAAATGTGAGAAGACAAGGTGTGATGTAAAGAACAGTTTCAGAGCGGCCACTTGCTGGCCCCTCGCATGTGCTAACACCGTGACTTACAGAAATTTCTCAGGGGATGCCCCCGGGGGTGGGGACTTACAGTCCTGGAAGACAATTCCACAGAAACCCTGGATCTGGCCTTGAATGATGGAATGCCTTCACCGTGGGACTGGCTTGCTCGGGCCAGGGGGAGCCTTTCGGGGTGATCTTTGGGGGTCCCGGCCTCGAGGCACAACTCCACACTGAATAAACCCATGTTGGTTCTTTTACATTTGCCTGGAGTAGCTAGACAGTCTGTTCTCTCTCACGAGTCAGGGCCTCTTGAATTTATTTACATTTATTCAGAAACAACCGGGGTCTGGCTGAAGTCACCCTCATTCAGCTCTAAACTGTAAAACCCCATCTGCCCAGCAGTTGAGTTTAAAAGAAAGGCTCAGAGTAGAATGCTCTTTTGTTTCATTTTGCTTTTTTACTCTCCAGAAAATGGGTCTGTGGGAGGGAGTGGGGGCATTACAGACCCACAGTCCCAGGCAGAGATTCTGCAGGTACCTGACCGAGCAGCCTGGGGGCAGCCTCGGTGTGTTTTGTTTGCAGGTAGATGGATGGGCGTGCAAAGGGCAGGAGAACCATTAAAAGAGAACTGAGCCAGAAAAGACTTACTGCCTGAACTGTGGGGGCCAGGAGAGCGCCCGCTGAGACCACCCTCAGCCTGGACACCTCTAACACCCGCCCGGTTCTGGAGCCTCACAGGCTCTGCCTCGGCGACCGTTCGCAGCTGGCGGGTTACGAGCCTTAGGCGTTTATTTTTTTCTGAATTTCTACTCTGGAGGAGGAGAATGGCTACTTCAGTCAGCTGGATCCTTATTAGACTGAGTGGACACTTTGTCATGATCTGAGATATTGATGCGTCCTAAAGAGGGTAGGCAGAACACCCGTCCCAAAATCAGGCTGGAACTTTGGGTTATTTAAAATAATCCTTTCTTCTCTTGATTTCATTCCTTTATGCTTTATTAATTTAAAGAGTTATTTATTGAATAGTTATGAAAAATATAAATCTCCTAAGAGTAAAAAGGCAAAAAGTACTTTAACATTGCGGTAGGTATAACTCTTCACTGGGTACGGTTTTCCGCCTAATTCCATTTTCTTCTCTGTATGTTTCAGGAGATGGGAAGAGTCAGTTTAAAATGTCATTTTGTAAAACATTGGGCTTTTTGAAGGAAACGTTCTAAATAAGCGTCTCTCATCATGTTCCTAGACACGAATGAGTCAGTTTTAGCCTCCGCTGAAATTGATGATCGACTGGACTGCAGAAGAGGCTCTCTGCCCAATGCTGCTCCTTTGCCTTCTGTGTTTCCCACGATTCAGGAGGAGAAGGCAGGCCCCGGCATTAGTGCTAAAACAAGCTGGTGGGAACCCAGGCACCCGACCCTGGGGCTGAGTTCCCCAGACTGTGACTGGCTGAGCAGAGGTGTGATGGGGTGAAGGCACCTGGAAGGTTAGGGAACCCCATCCCCTCCATTCATGGGTGTTCTAAAACCAAGCTTTTTAAAAAAACTAGAAATAAGACAGTTTTCCTCTTAAATGATTTACCTCTTCTAAATAATGACAGTCACATCAACCATAATTTATTTCAACCTCACTAGTTTGAAGTATGTAATAATTTGCACACATGTTGTAAAAGTTTTGCTGAGCTAGAAAGATCAGAGAGAAAATAGTTAATTTATGTAAGATAACAACATGTCTATCATGATTTTAGAAGCCCTCATTTGTATATTAGTAATTTAAAGTTGATTTAAATGATCATTTCCTCTTCCCTAAACTAATCTGCTGTTGTCTCCGAGGGGCAAGAGTCTATTTTCCTCTGCTTTGGGTTTCTATACAGCTTTGAGGGTAATATAACTAAATTTAAAATATTGTTGAGGATCAAAATACGCCACTTAAGGCATACGGATGATTTTGAGCTGAAAGTAATTGAGAAAAAGCAGACACAAGAAAAGCATTGTGCCCTCTGCTATCTGCCTAAACGTAGGGCATAAATTTCCCTAGTGAAGGTGTCCTCCCTCCCTCATACCAGGAGGCGAAGAGCAGCCTTTATCACCAGAGATGGAGATGGCGCCGAGAAGAGTCTGCATAAACAGAACCTCACTAAATAACCTTTATCTTACGTTAGTTTCTCCAACATATTTACTTCCCACAATTTACCACCCCTAGAAGCCCAAACTCCTTTCCGTTTGTCTTGTCATGTCTCAAAAATTTACCACCCTTTGTTAAAATGATATATAAGCCCCCTGAGTTTGACTAGTTCTTTGTGTTTTCATCTCTTTTCTATGAAGGCCTTCATGCACATTAAAATTAAAATATTAACCCATGCACATAGAAGTTAAAATATTAACATCAAATAAAATTTGTATGCCTTTTCTCCTGTTAATTTGTCCTTTATCAGTTTAATTTGCAGACCCCAGGAACAGAACCTAAGAGGGAAGAGGAAAATTTTTTCCTTCTCTCCAGTGTTCTCTAATTAGGTTAATTAAAATAGGTGAACCTATAACTTAATCTGATCTATAAGATTTTATTATATGTTAAATAATTTGGGGAAAGAAACATTCAATTTATCACCGTAGCGTGGAGCCATTTGAAAATTCTTTCTAGACCTATTTGTATCCTCCCCAGAATTCCCAAGAATATTTCCTGAGTCTGGAGACAAATAGATAAGAGATCCTGACTGCAGAGACTTAAAATTTAAAACAAAACAAATGTGAATGCTTTTCTCCCTCGGAGGGTTTTCTTCCCGTTTGCCAGGTGATTCACAGCCTGGTTGCTCTCACTGGCTGTCTAATTGGTCGTCATTTGCTGAGAGTACCCAAGCCTTTATTCCCGATCCTGGGTAGGAGGAAATGTGAGGGTGTGAAAAGGAAGTGCCTTATAGCTTCCTCAGGATGGGAGGTGGGGATGAGCCAGAGTCTGGGGAGGAACGCAGTTTAGGTCAGCAGTGAGCTAGGGAGGGTCCCCGTCATCACCTCCATAATCACCATCTCCTCCTCCTCCTCCTCCTCCTCCTCCTCACGGTCATCGTCATCCGAGCATCGTATCTGCCCGTGTACACTGTGCCCAACACCAAAACCGGTCCTTCACGTGCATCATCTCACATTCGTTAAACCCCTCCTGCAACTCCACTCCTGTCCAAGATGACAGTTTCAGGGCTGGACAGCGAGCAGTGTGCATCTTCCTGTCTGAGGGGAGCAGCACTTGGCAGCTGGTCACCAGGTCCAAAGAGAAGACAGACCAGTTCAGGACCGGTTTTGGCTTCTGAGAGAGGATGGAGAGTTCCCAGAAATCATTCATTGATTCATCCAGCAAAGGTCTGGAGCGCCTGTAATGTGCGGGGACTGTGCTGGGTGCTGGGGTTACGGGGATGAATCCGGCAGACAGGGTCCTGACCTCAGTCTTCCATTTCTAAATGGAACCAGCCCTACAATCCAGTAGGAGCAGAGAAAGCAAGCAGCCGGACACTCTGACCCCTCCAGCCCCAGGACAGGATCAAAGGAAGCAGAGGACCGTGACGTGGAAGACGGAAGACAGCCTAGCTGCTCCCTGAGGCTCCAGGTGTGGAGAACCTGGGCCTCCCGCAGAGAGCAGCCCCGGGTCACACACGCTCACAGAACAACGACGAGTTCAAGGAGTCAAAACCCGAGTCGGGCGGTAAGGCCCCTTAGAGGAAGGAGAACAGGAGAGCGTGCGCCGCTGGAGATCCGGGAGGCCCAGGGGAAACCACGTCTTCCAGAGAAGCAGGGCTGCAGAGCTCTCTGGGAGAGAGATGAGTCACAGGGGTGGGGTACCCCCAGCCAAAGGGAGTGGCCGGCCGCCTGGACCTGACACGGCCACGGGAGATGTGCTGACTCCCTGGACTGTTACCTGGAGCCGCCACCTGCCGGCCCGCCCGCCCGTCCCCCGCTGCATTATCCCCCCAGTGGCCGCTGGTCCGTGCAGCGCCATCAGGAGACTGTGGGCTCCGGGCCTGACACTGGAGGAAGCAGACGAGGGGTTGCCCCAGCTTCTGCCTGCTGACCTGGGGACAGTCGGAAGGGGAGATGAAGGAGATGAATGGTTGGTAATTTGGATTTTGACTTCCTGGATCTTGCGAGTCTTAAGATACCAGAATGCAGAGGCTCTCAGCTAGCCGTGAGCACATGAGTCAGGGACGGGAAGTGTTTGCCCGAGGACTGGCTGTGCACCAGCGAGCTTTGAGATGCATACTGCAGAGGAGGAAGAAAACCCTCCCAGGAGTCAATGATTTGGGTTGCTTTGGAGGACGGCGGTGTAACGTAGAAAGGTCTGGAGGGCAGGAAGTGCCCGGTGATTCACCTGGGGAACAGTTAGGACAGGCAGAAAGAATCCTTGTGGCCCAGAAGTCGGATCCCACAGATTGAAGCAGACTGGGCAGAGAGAGCCCCACCCAAAACGGAGAGACCTGGCCACAGGTCTGAAGGATTTGGGATGAAGAGGGGCTTACAGTGAGGGTAAGAGAAGGACAGGAGGAGGCTGTTGTCCCAGCATACCACGGGCCTCCTGGACCAGGAGAAATTCCGTCCTCTTTCAGACAGCTCCCCAAGCAGGCAGAGAGCAGAGTCTAGGAAAGGCATCTACCAGAAGGCTCTTCACCTAAATCAGATCCTTCACCCGCCAAAGGTTATTGAGCATCAGCCACTAGCCAGGCACTGGGACGGACACTGGGGACATAACGGTGAATAAGACAGACGTCATAGTCCCCACTCTCCTGGATCTGACCTTTCAATGGCAGGAAGCAAGCAAAAACCAACACCAAACAAGTAAACAGACTAGTAAATACAATAATTGCAAGTTGATCTCAGTACTGTCAAGAAACAAGGGGCCAAGATGGAGAATAACTGAGGGAGAGCTACAGAGGGAAGGGTAGTCAGAGGAAGCCTGAAATTCACCCTGAGACCTTAAGGAAGAGAAGCTAGCTAAGCAAGGAGGAGAGATCACAGCAGGTGCAAAGGTCCCGAGGTACAAAAGAGTTGGATGTATTCAAAGAATGGAAAGAATAGGGTAGGAGTAGTGCAGGATGAGCTTGGCGAGAAGGGCAGCGGCTTTGATGGTCTTCAGCAGGAGGGGGACATGATCTGCTTCATGTTTTAAGAAGGCCTTTTTTGCTGCTATATGGAAATTACGTTGTAAGGGTTTCTGACAAATTCTTGACTTGCCTTATTAACAATTTCATGTCTCAAAGGAACTACCACCAGGAATGGCCACCATCTGGAGGGGCCATTAGCCAAGTAGAAATGATGGAAACCTGGAAGTGAACAGCTGTGTGACCTTAGGGTTCATGGTATCTGAGAACTTAGAGTTAGGAGTGTTTTCTGATCTTCAGCATGGGAGATTTCACAAGACAGTGAGGAGCCCTGTGATTCTAAGACGTGCATCTCAAAAGAGGAGATCAGTTCAGAAAAGTTGGACAGTCTGACTGTATAATTACCAATGACTTTCTTTCCAATGAAAAGTGACTGTAGGCATCATCCCCCAGGGGAGCTGAGATTTTTAAGGGACAGGTACCTAAAAAGGAAAGAAAGTTACCTAACCATGGACAAATACAAGACCTGGCATGGACCTCTAAGAATGATCTCAAGAATGCAAAGCACAAAAGAAAGGGAAATTTACAAACGATTACGGCCAGATGCCTGGAGGATGCAGCAGACAAAGGTGCAGTGATGCTGGGAGCCACGGGGAAGCGGAATTCCTCATCTCCTATATCCTTCCTACATTTTTGTGCCAACAGGATATCTTAGGATGAGGAGAGCCAGGATAGAACTCCGTGTGGGCAGGGGTGCCTGCTTGCTCTGCTGTCTACAGTATCTCCTGCACAACTGGCCCCAGGTAGGCCCTAGTTAATATTTGTTGAGTGAATGAATGCATGCATGCGTGAATGAATGAATGAATGGCAATGCAGGTATTACAGTGCTGTTGTGATAAAGATATATGCAAACCGTCCAGGTTGTGGGGCCACTGACTCCCCGAAGAGGACTTTGCCCTTTTCTTTGGCTTCCCAACGTCTGTTTTGGCTGCCCCTGCCTAGCCGGGGGCCTCGGTGGAGACAGCCCTCACCTGCCTGTACAGAAGCGTGAGGGGACGAGACTGTCTCCTCCGTGGTAGCTGGAGCGTGGATCCAAGACCTGGACTTGGCTGGTCGGATGCTCTTGCCTGGCACACGTGGACGCAGGGGCTGTTGAGAGATTTTGCAGCAGAGACAGTATGGGCAGTGGCATCGTGACCACACAGTACCTACAGGCATGTGTCCATGGGCTCTGTCCCCTGCAGCCAGTGCCCCAGCGCCATCCATGGCTGGTTTGTCTTTCTTTCTTTAAAACTTTTTATTTTGAAATAAGTGTAGATCTACAGCAAGTTACAGTGATTGTGGAGAGGTCCTGTATACCCCTCCCCAGCTGTGGTTACACCTCACATAACCATAGCACGACCTGGTACAAGGTGTGCGTCATCCTGGCTGCTTAAGGTCTGGCTCTGAGACTTCCTACTGGTTGCTGCTCCATCCGATATCCTTCCAATAGATGGTCTTTCTGTCTAACTTAACCAGAGTCAGTTTTGCGTTTGTAACTAAGAATCTGGCTGGTCCGCCACCTTTGAAAGGTTAGTGCGACAGTAGAAGTCTGGAGACCTCACAGCCTGTTGAGGAATGGAAAGGAGGCTCGTGTGTCTAGACCAGGGTGCCTGATGGGGCGGAGGGGAGCCGAGCAAGACAAGAAGCTGACAAAGGAGCTGGTGAGGGGCGTGTCTGGACTTGCTTCTGTGTGCGGTGGGAGCTGTCCGAGGTGTCTGAGGTGGGGATGACCAGCTCACAGCGGCCTCTGGCAGAGTGGGGGAGGGATGGGGTGGAAGCAGTGGAATTGAGTATTGTTGATAAATCGCCTGGAGAAGCTAATGGGGCAGGAGGGGAGGGGCGGGGAGAGGAGGAGCCGTTTAGGAGCCGTTCAGAGGCAGACTTGGCAGGTCTGGAATGTGGCTGGGAAGAAGAGGAGGAGTGTGGTTCAGGCAGGTGACATGGTGGCTGCAGGGCTGGCGTATGACAGGCTGCTCTTTCCGTGCTGTGTGAATGTGAAGCTTTACTTCGGGTCAGCACCGGCACTGGCTCTGTGTGTGTCCCCGGAGCCGGGGGTTTGGCGGGGCTGCTGAGGTTTCCCAGGGCTGATCACAATCTCCTTTTCCCCGGCGAAATATCCTAATAAATCTAACGTTTCTGAAGAGCTGCTTCCGTGCCAGACGCTTTTCTAAGTGCTTCACACCTTTTAACTCACCTCTAACGTTCACTCTCCCAGGACGGAGGCGCTCGATGGTTCCCGTTCTCCACTGTGACTGAGAAAGAAATAGGGGCGTCAGCGCGTGGAGACCAAAGGGGCATTTTTATTATGAACGGAGGATACCACAGAACACAGCCTGGCTTTGCTGGGCGTCCTAGCCGGGCGGACTTGCCAGTTCTCCCCGAAGTTAGGAAGTGGTCAGGACTGGGGAGCATGGCCGGCATGGAGAGGGGGCCCAGACCCTTCTCCCAAATGCCCTGGTCAGGGAAGCTGACCCTCTCTTGGGGAAAGGGTGAGTGGGGCAGAGAGAGGTCCAGGACCCGCATGGTGATGCTTCCCCCACCAGGAACAAAGGAAGGAGTGATGTTTTCACGGGGAAGTTTCACAAGGTGCTTTGCTGACATGGTGCAGCCAACGCTGTTGGAAGGGGGGGTGCCAGGGTCAGAAGCTACAGAGACATCAGGGTGTGAGGCCTGGGGGTTGAACAAAAACCTCAGAGCTGTGAAGGTGGAGAGTTGGGGCAGAAATACAAGTCATTAAGGAGGCAGAATGGACAAGACTTGGTTTGACTCTTTAGATGTGGGGGTGATGGTGGCCCCCGGGTCATGGGGCTGTCCCCTGAGACCCAGGTTACACGAGGAGGAACAGACTGGGGAGAGAGATAATGAGGTTGGTTTTGAATAGTTAGAGATGTTTGGTCCCCGGGTCATGAGGGGAGAGATACTGGCTGGAGATGCACATTTGAGTCATCAGCATGTTCACTCAGCACATATTTATCAAGCACCTCATATGTGCCAACAGCTTTCCTAAGTGCCAGGAATGTCGTGGGAGAAAACAACCACATTCCTGCCTACATGGAGTTTAGAATCTAGGGGTGGAGACAGACTTACAACAAAAATATATATAAGTAAATACGTGATGACAAGTTACTCTAGGTGCCATCAGAGATCAACCAGGGGTTCAGAGGTGTCCAATGGAGAAGCAGGAGACAAGCATGCTGAGAGGAGGCAAAGAACACGCCAGGCGGAAGAGATCACAGTATATGCAAAGGCCCTGAGGCAGAAAGAGTTTGGTCAGCCCAGGGAGCCAAAATAAAGCCAGAGTGGTGACAGTTGTGATCACAGAGGAGAGAAGCAGTGGATAAAGTTGAAGAGTCAAGTAGGCGGGTCATGACTGGATTTTATTCCAGGCCCCACAGGAAGTCACCAAAGAGTTTTATGCAAGGAGGGAGAGAGGCTCCTGTAAGAGCTCAGGTGAGAAATTCTTGCACTAGAGTTATGGTGGTGGAGACAGAGAGATGAGAGAGATCTGAGATTTGAGAAATCTTTCGGAGATGGAATCAGTAAGCCTTGGTAACGAATTGGATTTAGGGGATGAGAGAGAAGGAAGAAAGCAGCAGGACTCCAGGCTTCTGCCTGAGCAACTGGTGAAGGGGGGCCGCTCGCTGTGAGAGGGGCCAGGTGGGAGCAGGTGGAGTCTGAGAGGGGGTGGGACATCTGAGAGGGGATGTCAAATAGCCAATTGGAGATGTGGGTCTGGAGGGTGGACCAGAGGTCAGGACCACAGGTATAAATCTGGAAAACATTAGCTGACTGAGAACGTTTAAAGTCACGGGGATGAAGGAGACAGGAGAACTTTCAGAGTGATCAGAGAAGAGAGCCCGGGACCCAGCCCTGGGGACCCCCTATTCTAGAGAAGAGGTGGAGGGGTCTTGGGTGACGAGGCCTGAGTGGTAGTTGAAACAACAAGAGTCAGGGGGTGAGATGTCTTGGGGTAAGTGCCGGGCAGTTGTCCCAGAGAAAAGGGTAGGATGGCTCTAAATATCTGAGGAGCCACCACACGCTAAAGTGCAGGCTCATTCTCTCTACACTCACAGTATGGTCTTTGGCTTAATGGAAGGAAAAATTGCCCAAATCTAGAGCTGTGCAGAGGTGGCCAAAATGATCCAGAGGGAGTCCACCTTCAGATGGGCACTTGGAGGAGGCGATCTTCCCACTCTGAATTTTTGATTCTCCTTCTAGCTTATGTCTGAAACGAGGGAAAAAAGAAGAATTTGTTTTATTTCACAGTTGGCCTTTTTATAGAAATGTAACTAAATCTAGTCGTTTGAATACAGATATATTGAGCTCCTCCAATGCGCTGGGCCCTGGGACCCGTGGGGAACGCCACAGGCAGAGCTGCCCAGCCCTCCTGGAGTGTGGGAGGGGCACCTTTAGTTCCCTGGATGTGTGCAGATCTACCCTCTACCCAGAAAGTGCACGTCAGCCATCATTTCCACAATTTCTTTTTGGTCACTGGAATGTAGCAAAAGATCGTTGTTGAAAAGAGGAATGAATCAGTTCAACAACACAGTAAGAGGTGACACAGATGGTCTCCAGCATTTAGAAGATTATTAGAAAGTTGCATAGAAGAGTAACTGTCCACTCCCTCGTCAAGTAAAGCTTCTTCTTTCATCAAAAGAAAAACACATTCCATATATTTGCCACTGATATAACCCACAGTGGTGGAGGTGGTGAGATTGGATATTTCAGTACTGAGTAATTTACAGTACGGATGCTTCACTCATCCCTCCCAGACGTCTCCTGGAAGCCACATGTCTACGCCAAAGGAAGCAGCATAAACAAAACCACGAGTATATGATGCAATTAATAGGTCGTGTGTGCGCCTTTCTCGAAACGCGCACTCCTGTTCCTTTCCGTATGTCCTTTCCCGCTGAGAAAGTGCCACACATTTGTTATTAGCCTTTGTTATCCCATCATCAAATATTTATGGAGGGCTTCTGTGTGCAGACACAGAGCTGGGCACCAGATGGATGGGGGTGGAGGTGGCTAGAGGAGCAGGGGACCTCAGAGGGTGGAGAGAGCCAGGCAAGGTTCTTTGAGTGCAAAGAACAGAAATCCACCAGCTAGATTAATGAGAACGGGAGATTGGGGGAAGGATGAGGGAAGCGCATAGAAAGGAAGGAAAAGCTGAACTCTTGGAGGTGGTAAGAAAGGAGGGGGCTGGGCCGGTGGTGGGGGGTGGACAGGGGGCACGGGCTGTCAAAAGAGCAGCAGCTAAGGGGCATACTCTTCAGGGCACCACCTTTGAAATAAATGTGCTCCAATTGTTTTGTGGTTGTTGTAGATGCTAATACCACAAGGGTCAAGGATCAAGGGTCATATTCCAGAGCGGGGAGTCTGATTGGCTGAGCTTTGGCCACACCCTCTGGGAAGGTGGGGATACTGGTCGACACATTCTGGGGGACGGGTAGTTCCTCCAAGGAAAGTCAGTTACACTTTAGTGGGGAGACCTGATGAATTCCTGATACAGGAGGAAAGGAGCTGCTGGGATGAATAACGTCTGCTTCAGTGGGGTGGTGAGACGTCGGCCATGAAGCTGAGCCTTGCAGAGGGATGGGGGAGGATGTGTCCGGCAGACGAAGCAGCGAATTCACAGCCGCGAAGTGAAAAAGAGCCAGACTTGAGGAAGGGACAGCTTAAAGGCCCCTGTGATTGGAGGGCGTTGGAAGAGGGAAGTGAGAGGCAGGCCACCATGTGGTGGTGGCATTTTTTCTAAGTGCACTGAGGAGCCGTAAAAGGATCTTAAAAAAGAAAGTAACATGATCTGATTTTCATTTTAAAAGGTTCCCCTGGCTGGAGGGTAGAGAGTACACCGGAGAGGGCTCTGGACAGAGTAAGTGCTCTTTGTGGATGCACAATCAGCCCTGGGCTGTGGTTGAAACGTCTAGGGGAGGAAAAACTTTCCCTCTACCCTCTTAGGTTTGTGAACAGAGTGTGCAAATTAAACCGACAAAAGACAGATTAATAGGAGAAAAAGCATACAAATTTTATTTTTAATTTTACTTGCATGAGGTCTTCACAGAAAAGAAGTGAAAACCCCAGGAAGCAGTTTGACTTGGGGGCTTATATACCATTTAAACAAAGGGCAATATATCTTGGGAACGCGCCAGGACAGAGGAAAGGGGGCTGCAAGGGGCAGTAAACTGTGGGAAGGTAAGCACATGGGGGCACTAATGGTAGTGAAGGGTTGTTTAGTAAGGCATGTTTGTGCAGACTCTCCTCGGCACTGTCTCCCTCTCCAGTGATAAGGGCTGCTCTCCTCTTCCTGGTACAGGAGAAGATGGGGGACACCTTCACAAGGGGAGGGTATGTCCTGCTTTCAGGCAGATGGCAGGAGCACAGAGAACCCTTCCTCTGTGTGCTTTTTCTCAATTGCCTTCAGTCCCAAACACTCCTTATGCCACAATGGCGTATTTTGGGGGGGCATAGTCTAATCCCTTTGAAAGGCACGGGTCACAGATCAGGGGTGGGGGGGAGGTCAGTTATTATAGGACAGAGAAAACAAACATCACAGATGTGGGAGATGCAGAGTGAGAGTCTGAGAGTCCTTGAGTGTAAGGAAGAGCGAGCAGATCCCGTGGAGCCAAGTCCAAGACCCAGGGTGTCCTTGCAGGTGAGGAGGAGCCCACAGGCACCAGGCACCAGGTCCGCAGGCCGTGGAGCAGGGAGCAGCAGGAGACGCTGTGCGTCCACAGTCACTGCAATAAACAATTAGGTCCAAAGTCTGCAGCCGCCAAGACAGGCCAAGAGGAAGCAATGAGTCCACAGGAAAAGGGCTAGAGGGCAGGTTGTCTGCCCTCTGAGTCCCTGCTCTGTCTTCTTGCCAGAGAGGGAAGGAGATGCAAAGACCTACGTGTCCTGGAGGGTCTCGGTTGAAGCAGATACAGTCTTCCTGGGTCTCCTTCAGTGAAGAGCAGGGTGATCCAGGGAGAGGGGCTTAGGGGCTAGGCAATGGAATTCACAACTAGGAACTTTTCCTATTTATCCTACAGATGTACCTGCACAAATGCACAAAAATATATGGCCGAGGATGTTCATGAAGGCGTTGTGTGTAATAGCCAACAAACAGACTAATAAACAAAGAAGGAAATAGCCTAAATGTACATTAATAGGGAATTGGTTAAACAAATCATGGGTATCCATAGAGTGGAATACTATGCAGCCATTAAAAGGAATGAAGTAGACCTATGTGTACTGATAATAGGATAATCTCCAAGATACTTAAAAGGCAAATTGTAGAACAGTATTACAGTGTGATCTCTTTCTGTGGAAAACCAGGGACATAAAAATATGTGCTTGTATGTGCGTTGAAAATTTTTGGAAGGAAATGTTCACAGTAGTTGTGTCTGAAGAGGAGGGCTGGGGCTGGGAAGGGGCATTTCTACTTTTCATCTATTTGACTTCTGTTTCTATGAGCATATCTTCTATAATAAAAATATTAATAATAAAAACTATTTTAAAAACCAAGATAAAGGGGCCGGCCCGGTGGCGTAGCAGTTAAGTGCGCGCGCTCTGCTTCGGTCGGTGGCCTGGGGTTCGGATCCCAGGCGCGCACCGATGCACTGCTTGTCAGGCCATGCTGTGGCGGCGTCCCATATAAAGTGGAGGAAGATGGGCACTGATGTTAGCCCAGGGCCAATCTTCCTCAGCAAAAAGAGGAGGATTGGCAACAGATGTTAGCTCAGGGCTAATCTTCCTCACACATACAAAAAAAACAGGATAAAGACTCATTACTCACTAGAAATAGAAGAGATCTTCCATAATTGGATGGAAGGCATTTGCCAAAAATCTACAGCAAATATCACACTTAAAGATTAAATGAGAAACATTCCTTTAATGCCACACATGAGACAGCAATGCCCACTGTCACCACTTCCATTCAGCCATATGATGGATTCAAGTTGTAACCTGTGCATTAAGAACAGAAAAATTAGTAAAAGATATAAGATGGAAAGGAAAAAAACAAAACTGTCAGATTTTATAGCTTATCTGATCACCTACATAGAAATTCAAGAGAATTTTGGAACCAATAGCTTTTTTGGAACTAAGAGTTTATCATGGTTGCTGGATTTCAGATTAATTTATAAAACTCAAGTATATTCCTATACACCAGCAACAATATAATTTTAAAAGTACCATTTATAAGAGTAAGAAAAATTATATAACCAAGGAATAAATATAACAAAAGATGCACAAGACTTTTATAAAGAAAATTATAAAACTATAATTATAAAATTTATAATGTAAGTTATAAAATTTATAAAATCATTTAAAATGTATATATTGAAACAGATAAAAAAAGGAGAGCTACATACCATCTTCATGGATCAGAATATTCAATGTCTCATAAAGATGTTAGTACATTCCATATTAATATGTAAATTCAATGTAATACCAATCAAAAGCCCCAAAAGAATTTTTGAGGAATTGACAAGCTTATCCTGGAGTTTAGATTGAAGAGCAAACAGTCAAAACTAGTTAAGACCATTTTGAAGAAAGAAGGCAAGGTGGGAGGTTGAGGGGCTTACCCTTCTAAATATGAGGACTTCATGTAAATTTAAAGGAATTAAGACATGTGGTATTGGCCCAGAAGTAGACCAACAGACAAAAGGAACAGAGCCCCAAAATAAACCCACAGACACATGGGTATTATTTATGTGATAGAGACGGCACTGTCATGACATGGGTCAGGACATGCTCCCCCGCAATGTGACACCTTGGCATACTGAATATTTTAAGCTGAAATAAACTGAGAAATGGCAGGTGCAGGAAGGACTCTCTGATCTCCTCCTGAAGCAGGCCATAAGACCCTCATGAGAGACGCCCTCCCTATATCTGGAGGAAAGGAGCATCCTTATCTCTAAGATGGAAGAACTCCAAGAGGAATCCGAACAAACAGGCCTTGCTGGATCTCCCCCAGTTTACTGCTCTTAGCTCATACCCCTTTGTCCTATCACGTTTTCCCATGACTTTCCACTCTTCATCAAATCTAGCATAAAAATGCTCAGGTTTAACACTTCTTTAGGTCTTCATTTCCTTATGAAGGGTCCTGTGTCACCTAAAATTTATGTTAAATAGATTTGCATGCTTTTCTCTTATTAATCTGCCTTTTATTACAGGGGCCTCAGCCAAGAACCTAGAAGGGTAGAAAGAAAAAGATATTTTTTCTGCCCTCAGTAGATTATCGATACGAGGATGGGCTAGTCAATAACTGGTGCTGAGCAACTGGTTGTGCATATAGAAAAAGTAAATTAATTTACTACATACTAAACACAAAAGTAAATTCCAGGTGAATTAAATGTAAAAAGCAAAATTTGAAAACATTTGGAAGAAAAGGTAGGGGAATATTATTTTAAGAAAGGATTTCTTAACCAAGACTCAGAGAGTACAAACCACAAATAAAAGATTGACAATTCATTAAAATTAGAAATTGTGTCCATCAAACAACAACAGAAACAAAAGGGCAATACAAGCTTCAGACTGGGAAAAGATAAGCGCAGTTTGTAATCAACAAATGATTAGCATTTACAATTTGCAAAGAACTCCTAGAAGTAATTCGGTAGAAGAGAACCCAAAGGAGAAATGGGTAAAGGCTATGAACAGGGAGTTCACAGAGTGGAAACCTAAATGACCAATAAATAAGAAAAGGTGCTCAACTGCAAGATAATAGAGAAATGAAAATTAGAATCATAATGAGGTATCTTTTTCTTTCTTTTTTTTGCTGAGGAAGATTGGCCTTGAGCTAACATCTGTGCCCGTCTTCCTCTATTTTATATGTGGGACGCCTGCCACAGCATGGCTTGATGAGCGGTGCATAGGTCCATGCCCGAGATCCGAACCTGCAAACCCCGGGCCACCGAAGTGGAGTGCGTGAACTTAGCCACTACGCCACCTGGCCGGCCCCATGAGGTATCATTTTATACCCATCAGATGAGGAGAAACAAAAAGGTCTGACAATAGCAGAGACGGAAAGGACACAAAAGCCTGGACTTCATAAGTGAACCCCATACACAACCACTTTGGGGAACCAGTTGACAGTACGTAGTCAAATGGAGGATGTGCATCCCCTATAGCAGAGCATTCCACGTTCTAGAGAATCTCTCATGCGTGAGCATAAGGAGAGAGGCACAGCAAAGTTCAATCCAGCTGCATTTGCAGCAAAAATTTGAAAATAATCTAAGGCAAATCTGGCCGCTGCCTGTTTTTGTAAATAAAGTTTTATTGGAACACAGCCACACCGTTTGTTTTTAGATTGTCCAAGGCTGCTTTCCAGCTGCAATAGCAGAGTGGAGTAGTTACAACAGAGAATATTTGGCCCAAAGAGCCTAAAATATTTATAATCTGACTCTCTACAGAAAACCTTTACTGACCCCTGATCTAAATACTCATCAGGGAATATAGATTAATAAATGCTGGTGTATTTTTAAAATACATACTATAAAGCTGTGAAAATAGTAGACCACAGCTACATGTATCAACAAGCTAAATCTCAAAAAATACAACATTGCGAAAAGCAAATTACAAAATGATACATACAGTTTGAAGCCCTTTATATAAAATTTGGATAATGCACAAAATATGCATGTTTATGGATATGTGTGTTTGTAGTAATAGAATTAAAACATGCATGAAAGTAATTCTCACTGGGGAGAGAGGGACCAGAATCAGGGATCAAGGAGGAGGTACACATGGAGTTTCAATGGTATCTTTAATATTTTGTTCCTTAAATGATATAATATGCAAAGACGGAAAGATGGTTTTAAAGTTGGGTGGCGGGTACATGCATGTTCATTGTATTTTTTTCTCTGCTTTTCAGTATGCTAGAACTATTTCATGAGTTAAAAAACCAAAGCTCTCCTGTCCAGTCTTCTGGTCTTGCTATGTCACCTTGGACAATTCACCTTCCCTCTCTGTGCCTCTTTTCTCCTTTGTAAAATTGAGGTTGCATTAGAGAATCGGCCACATCCCTTCCAGTTCTAAAATTCCATGACTCGTCAACTGGTGAACGGATAAACCAAATGCGGTATAGCCACACATGGAATATTATTTGGCAGTAAAAGGAACGAAGCACTGACACATGCTACGACCAGATGAACCTTGAAAACATGATGCTAAGTGGAAGAAGCCAGACACAAAGGACCACATGTTGTGTGATTCCATTTATATGAAACATCCAGAACAGGTAAATCCATAGAGACAGAAAGTAGGTTAATGGTTGCCTAGGACTGGGGAGAATGGGAGGTTTGGCAGGGTGATGGCTAAGAGATACAGGTCTCTCTTTAGAGTGATGAAAATGTTCTGAAATTGACTGGTGATGGTTGCACAACTCTGTGAATACACTGAAAGCCGTAGAATTGCACACTTTAAATGGATGGACTGTATGGCATGTGAGTTATATCTCAATAAAACTGTTAAAAATGCAAGTTTCTATTTTCCAAAAAGAAAAAATTTCAATGACCCTACATTCATCCTGTAATTATCACCTGCAGCAGCAGTGACCAGCTAACCCCTGTCACAGCTAGAATGCATTTCCAAGCTTGGTTAGCTTTTCAGAAGAGTTCAGGACAGCCTATGAGAAAGCCTGGGCATTGGTGATTAACTTCACCAACTGCTGCAACCTTCCAAGGGCACAGATTTGGATATTGGAGAGAAAAGGGGATTCCAGTGTCCCGAGGGCAATTTGATTAAGGGAACAGGAAGTGGAGGGTCCTACTGGTCAGAGTGCACGTAGCAGTCCTCTACAACCGAAGGCAGAGAAAATAAAATTCTGGCCCTGGTGGTTGTCACTGCCACCAAAAAAATAAATAAAATGAAAACACCGGTAGCAAAAGGGCTGATGAGGTTTTACGTGACTTAATTCTAGTCTGAACGTGAGAATACAGTAGCTTCGGTTGTTTCACAACCAAGTGAATTTGTTTTCAACTGTAAAAGTGATTTGGTGCTGGATATCAATTTTATGGCCTTTCCCTGGGATAATAACTAGAAAGCGCCCGAGGAAAAGCTCTGTCCGAAATCTAGAAATCTAGAAGGGCTCCATCGGGATCCTCCCGACTATAGGAGTGAGAGCTGATGGAGAGCTAGCAAATAATCACATTATTTCTGCAATAGAGCCTGATACATCCACAATAAAAGTTAATGATTATGCACATACTTTCAGACGTTTCAAAAGAGTCTAGACTGAAAACACTGAAAGAAATCTTTGTGTGTTCATGCTTTAGAATTCTACACAAGTAGGATTTTAAAGTTACTTCGGTACCCTAAGGCTATTAGGGTGTTTTTTTTTTCTTTTGTCAACCAAATAGACCCACTTAGGAAAGCTCTGTTAGGATTCTCAAAATAGGTCTAGGCTGTAGATTATGTTTCAAAACATTAAAAAGCTGTAGTATTAAAACATAAATGCCAAAGGCAAAACACTTAAAATAAGAAAATATCATTTTTTTCAGTGTAGGGTTGGAAGCTTTCTTCTCTTTCTCTAAACACTATAAATATATCCTTTTTTATTTCTTCCCCAGTGGGAAGAGAATGACCTAGAAAGAGAAAGTTAGTAGAAGTAGTTATATTCTATTGTAGCTGGAGAATTTTATGACTAGGAAAAACCTCAGGAATCCTCTAGTTCAACTTTTTATTTCACAGAAGAGGAAAGCAAAGCTCAGAAAGGTCAAATGACTGTCCAAGGTCGGCGGCTTCACGTCCCTGGAGAGATAGCCTTTCAAGGCTGATTGATGACTGTGCATTTAATTAAGACCATGAACTCTCGTGGTTAGAAGATCACTCTGGTATCTCATTCATTTACCCAGCAAGCATCTCTTGAGCACCTACAGTGTGCCAGGCACGGGCCTAGGCTTACTGAAGCCAGCTGTACTGACAGCTGTGCTCCAGGAGCCCACCTCTTTCGGGAAGGGGAGGGGAGATGGGCAATGAGCAAGCAAGTCCGCGGAGTCAGTAGGTGCTGTGGTAGGCACTGAGGGGTCCGGGAAGGCCTCTGAGGAGGCCGCCTTCCGGCTGAGAACTGGATACACAGGGACCGGCCGTGAGAACTGGAGAGAAAGTGCCTGCGCTGGGAGAAAGAAGCAGCGAGAGCAGGGGCCTGAGGCCAGCGGGCAGCGGGACTAGACGTCCAGCGGGAAGCCACGGGGGTTCTCGGGGAGAGAGTGACGGGTGCGCAGAACGGATGGCGGAGGGGAGAGGAACGGAGGGGAGGAGACCAGGAGACTGGAGAGGGGCTTCTGCGGGTGTCCAGGTGAGCCAGCAGTGGCTCCGGAGAGGGTGGGCATGGTGGGGCTGGAGAGCAGTGCACGGACGCATCGGCTGGAGCTGAGTGGAGCCTGCCCACCTCGTCCAGTGGCTCTCCAGGCTCTGTGGACTCTCCTGGCCGGCATTTCTCTCCTCCGCCTAGAGCATTTCTGAGCCCTGGGTGTGCCCCTCTTGTGTCCTGTTCTCCTACCTGCTCTGTCAACCTTTTTTGCCTGAGAGCCATAGGAGGAGATGTGTTTGATGCCAAGACCAGTCTACATAACAGAAACAAATATTTTACTAAAAATTCTTATCTAAGTGCTGTATTCCAGTATTTTCTATTTTGTTTTATTTTGTTTTTAAAAATCCATGTGGCAATCCACTAATTGGTATAATGTCCTATTGGGACACAACTGACAAAAAAATAATGCCCTTGATGAATCCATCTGAAGCTCCCCCTACCCCTCCCTGACCATCAGGCTGCAGAGGACTGGTGGGTCCCCAACCAACAGGACCAATGGAGGCCCTGGTTCCTCATGTCTAGCTATTTAGATGTTATAACTCAATTAACTACAGTAAATAAAATAAAACGTGTAGACCTACCCTGGACTTTTGTTGGGCCAGGAAACACAAATGGAGCCTCTGGCCCCCGGCCTACTCCTTTGTGTGTCTGTCCTTGTCTCTGCCCCACACCATCCAACCCGCACACCCGTGCTCTGCTCCTGTCTTCCTCTCTCACAGCCAGCAGTCCCTTGGCCGGCCCTCCGGCCTAGAGGTGCACACACCGGCCTCATCTACCCTCAGAAGGGCAGACCCTACTAGTTGGCTTGGGGCCACTGGAGCAGGGAATTCTGGGATGCCAGTAACCAAAGTACAATCTAGATGTGAGGACTGGGCTGCTTGCTCTGTGGGTTGGAGTGCAGCCAGTGAGGGCCAGAGTGGGGCCCCCTAAAGCATGAGACTCAGGACAGGGCCCAGCCTGGGCTGCAGGTGAGCAGACATTGCTGCTAATGTACCACTGTCATACCTGCCTGCCTTCTTTTATGATTTGGATTGAACAGACACTTTCTGAGTCTTATTAAAAAGTTTGGAGAGCATCCTCGGCCAGTCCCATCTGCCCCGCACCTCCATCCACGTAGGAAGACCCACCTCAAATAGGACAACTGTGGCCTTTGAGGCTGTTTGGTTCTCACCCCTTCTAGAAGACCATCCAGGCAAGACTAAAAGTACAATTACAGGAGACTTCTGCATTCTTATTTTCTCCCCTTTAAAAAAGTTATAAGGATAATGTATGTTCATTATAAAAATGGGTAAACAATATAAAAGTATGAAGAAGAAAATAAAAATAAATCACAATGCCCCCTCTCGTAGATAAGCACCGTTAACATTTTGGTGCATCTTTCTGGTCTTTTATTCCGTGTATATCTGTAGACCTCTATCTATACATCTAAATATATATTTTTGCAGGATTTATTATCATGTAGCATATGCTATTTTGTTGCTTCCTTCATCACTGAACTATACCATGAACATTTGCACATATTAAATATTCTTCTAAGACTGGGTCATGAGCATGTTTTAAGCTTCTGATAAACTTTTCCAGATTGTGCTCTGGAAAGACTGTAGCACTTTGTGTCAACACTAGCCATCTTTGAGGGCACTGGTGCTCTGGTTGCTTCCCCGATGCCAGGTATGAGCCCCTAGGAGAGGCAGAGAGGGCAAGAGCACAAAGCCTGGACCCCTGCTTAGCTCCAAACCCCAGCTCTGCAACTCACCTCCATGTGACTTTGGGCAGGTTACTAGATTTTCCCAGTGCAGGCATTGGCCAGCTCTTTCTCTAAAGGGCTAGATTGAGACTGCCGTCACGGGCATTGATCCTGGGAGTCACACAGGGCCCTGGCTTAGAAGGGCCTTGAGTTCGGTTTAATGCTCTGCTGTCATGGCTTTGAAATTCTTAGTAGTTTATAAACAAGGAGTCCCACATTTTCATTTTGAACTGGGCCCTGCAAACTGTGTAGCCAGTCCTGAGCCATGTGGTAAAGAGTTTAGGCTTTGCAGACTGAATAGTCTCTGTTGCAGCTACTCAAGTCTGCAGCTGCAGCGTGAAGGCAGCCAGGGACAACACGTGATGACGGGCATGGCTGCACTCCGATAAAACTGTCTCTACAAGTCCAGTCTGCCGGCCGGGTTTGGCCTCTGAGTTGTGGTCTGTCCACCCTGAGCTAGCGCTTCGGTTTCCCCTACAGGTAAAATGGGAAGAATGTTCCTCACCTTAGGAATATTCGTCACCTTAGCTGTTCTGAGGAGTAGTCGTGAAGCAAATACAGCACCTGAACAGTAAGCATCACGTAATATTAGCTACTTTTACCTTTTTAAAAATATTATTTATTTTAAAAATTGTGGTAAAATAGACATAACATAAAATTTACCATTTCCCCCATTTTTCAGTGTGCAGCTCAGTGGCATTAAGTACATTCACATTGCTGTGCAGCCATCACCACCATCTGTCTCCAGAACTTTTTTCATCTTGCAAAACTGAAACTCTGTCTCCACCAAACACCAACTCCCCATTCTCCCTCACCCAGCCCCTGGCAACCACCATTCTACTTTCTGTCTCCATGAACTTGACTGCTCAAGGGACCTCATATGAGTGGAATCATACAGTGTTTGTCCTTTTGTCGCTGGCTTATTTCACTTAGCATAACGTCCTCAAGGTTCGTCCATGTTGTAGCACATGCCAGAATTTCCTTCTGTTTTAAGACTGAATAATACTTCACTCTCTTAGTCAGCTCAGGCTGCCTTAACAAATACCATAGACTAGGTGACTAAAACAATGGCAATTTATTTTCTCACAGTTCTGGAAGTTAAATGTCCAAGATCAAGATGCCAGAGTGGTCGGTTTCTGGTAAGAGCTCTCTTTCTGGCTTGTAGAGCCCATCTTCTCTCTGTGTCCTCACGAGGTGGGGAGAGAGAGAGGGAGAGCAAGCTCTCTGGTGTCTCTTCTTATAAAGGCACCAATCCCATCAAGAGGGCCCCACCCTCACAACTTCATCTAAACTCAATTACCTCCCAAAGGCCCCATCTCCAAATACCATCGCATTGGGGATTAGAGCTTCAACATATGAATTTTGAGAAGACACAGTTGAGTCCGTAGCATGCATTGTATGGATCTACCACATTTCATTTATCCATTTATCTGTTAATGGACACTTGGGTTGGTTCTCCCTTTTAGCTATTGTGAAAAATGCTACTATGAACAGGGGTGTATAAATATCTCTTTGTGTCCCTGATTTCAATTCTTTTGGGTATCTGCCCAGAAGTGAAATTGCTGGGTCATTTGGTAATTCTATTTTTAATTTTTTGAGGAAACACAATATTGTTTTCCACAGCAGCTGCACCATTTTACATTCCCACCAACAATGCACAAGGATTCCAGTTTCTCTACATCATTACAACACTCGTTATTTTTAGTTTTTTTGGTAATAGCCATCCTAAAGGGTGTCAAGTAGTATCTCATTGTGGTTTTAATGAGAGAGAAGGGACAAACCTTCCTTTTTTTTTTTTTTAGGAAGATTGGCCCTGAGCTAACATCTGTTGCCAATCTTCCTCCTTTTTTCCTTCTTTTTTTCTACCCAAAGCCCCAGTAGATAGCTGTATGTCATAGTTGTACATCCTTCTAGTTGCTCTATGTGGGACGCCGCCTCAGCATGGCTTGATGAGCAGTGCGCAGGTCTGCACCCAGGATCCAAACCGGTGAACCCCGGGCCTCCGAAGTGGATCGCGTGAACTTAACCGCTTCGCTGCTGGGCCGGCCCCTAGAACTGACAGGGTTTTTGATGGATTGGTTGTGGAGTGTGAGGAAGAGAGAAGAATCAGGGGTGACACCTGGGTTTTGGATATGAACCACTGGGTAAATGATGGTACCATTGACTAGGGTGGGGAAAGCTGGGAATGGAACAAATCTACATTGAGCCTGTCGGGCACAGACTCTAGAGAGTTCCAGGTTGAGGTGAGGCATTCAGACAGTCAGTCAGTAACTATTTCACCTTTCTAGACACTGTGTTTACAGCCATGACTAAGACAGCCATCTGAGGCCTAGGCTCACAGCTCATGGTCTTCTTCTCCACTCTAAGCTCTGCCATTTTCTTGGATGAATTCACCATGCATCACCATGGCGGTTTCCTTGATTGGTTCATTCATTCATTCATTCATTCTTTCATTCATTCCACAAGTGTTCACTGAGCACCTGTGATGTGCAGGCTAATAAATAAACTAATTGCAGATATTGATGAGTTCTTGGAGGTGACTTAAAGAAGGAAACAGGTGGAGAGTCAGCTGGGCTCTGTGGTGGAAGCTGGTGTGGCTGGAGCTCTGGGCAACCACCATGAGACTGGCACGAGGGGCGGTGGAGCAGGCCCCTCTAGGTGGAGATGGGATCTTTTTCTTCATCTTCAGGGCAAAGGGAAGTCACAGATGATTTTCAGCCAGGAAGTGGCCCAGTTAAGTTTGTGGTTGGGAAAGGTCCCTCTGGCTTCACTGGGGACGATGGAGCTGGGTCAGCAGAGTGGACCTCAGAGGTCATGGGAGGCCATGGTGGTCCAGATGAGGGGTAAGGGTGTCCTGAGAAAGGGTGGAGGCAGTGAATACATGGACGGATGGCTCCAAGGTATTCAGGAAGGACAATCTCAGGGATGTGGTCCCAGGTCCTGGCAAGTAGAACTGGAGAGGGTGCCATTTAATGAGAAACAGAACCCTGGAAGGGCCCCAGTGTGGGGGAAGACCTTGAGTTTGGTCTTGCTGAATTAGTGCCCAGAGGCAGCTGTGCAAATAGCAAATTGGAGAAGGCAGAGAATTGGCAAAATGTGATGGGGTACTATGTGAATTTGAGATATTTCAGAGGTCAAACAATAACGTCTTTAGATATGTTGAACACTGGGGGTGAGAGAGAGGGAGGTGACAAGGGTGGAACCAGGTTTCCAACTTGTATCACCTAGTAAGATGGTGGTGCCATTTTGTGGCAAATATCTTTCCTTGTTTGTCTTTTGCCTTTTACTTTTGTTTTGGGTGGGGTTAATTTAGTTCACTGTAAGAGAATGGTCTGCCTGTACATTTTATTAACGTTAGAATGAAATATATCTAGGCTACAGAAATTTGGGGCCATGTTAAACCAAGATCCTAAAAATAAAGTCCTTAGTATCCTCTGAGAAATAATACAAAGTCGTGCATAAACTCAGAGTTGAGTTCCTCACTTCTTCTAACATCAGGAGAACCTGAGTTGCTCACGATAAACTCCCACACCACCATCGTCCTAAAATCGTTGAATTCCAGGTATGACTAAAAAAAGTTTCAGACTGTAAATTGACACTGTTACCTGAAAGCTTCACACACCCACTGAATCACTTTCTAAACAATCACAAAAACAACAGTTTCTCTTGTTCCCAGTACAGTTTTGAGCCACAAAAATTAATTACATGACCTGCAAAATTAGCCCTGTGTTTTGCATTCAAAGGTCAATGTTCAGACTGAGAAATGGTTTAGTGCTTTCAAACACACGGCTCAGCATATAAATATTTATCACAGGAGGACAGGAACTCATTGTCCACAGCGTGTTTACCTTATCAGGTGGTTACCTGGGGCAAAGAGTCCACTGTCTGCTTCCTGTCCCAATTCTCTTGCCCAAGACCTTCGGCAATTGTTTATTTGACAGAGTGTTCTGTCCCATTCCCTTTCTTCTGGGAATAAAGGCACCAGATGCTAAACAAATACATCACCTGGTCCACAAACACCTGATTTCCGGAGAGGGGAGAGTTCTGGGTATTTGGTAGAAAGATCCAACGATGGTCATGAAAGAGAAACTGCTGCTACACCCACAAGAGGGCAGGGAGTGCACATTTCTCCATCCCTGATTTTTGCTTGTTTTGGTTTGTGTTTCAAATGCTCTCAGTGGACTTTATGGAATGTTCAAGCTGCTGATAGTGAAGATGATGTAACAGCGATACGGGCAGACCATGATCACAAACATGATTCGTGGTGGAAACACAGCCTTCTACTTTATTACTGTTTTCTGTGTTTATAAAATGAGAATGTTAGAGAAACTTTGGCCAAGTTGGCTATAATCAGGCCATATGTTTGTTTTGGCCACTCTTAGCTTTTATTTCAAAAGTTCTCATACTAGCCAGCTCAGGCGATTGTTACATAAGAAAACCCAGCCGGGCCGTGTGCCAACAATTCAACTCAGCCTTTTTCCACCTCCCTACAGTGGTCCTGAGGAATGGATCTGTGAACCTTCGGAACCGAGATCTCAGGTTATGCCACAGCAGCTGATACACAGGGAACCTCCGACAACAATCTATTTTTTAAACATTGGTTTCCATCTCCTCCAATATCCTGATTCTCACTAATCAATCATTACATAACTTGTGTGGATTTATCAGAATCTATTTTGAATCTCTTAGTCTCCTCTACCTGCAAGGGCTACTAACTCTAAAGCTTTACTAGCAACTCTGCATTGTTATGTTTTAATTTGTATTTAATTTTGCATATATTTTAATTTGCATTTAATTTTGCATATATATATTTTTTTATAATTTTATTTATTTATTTTTCCCCCCACAGCCCCAGTAGATAGTTGTATGTCATAGCTGCACATCCTTCTAGTTGCTGTATGTGGGACGCGGTCTCAGCATGGCCGGAGAAGCGGTGCGTCAGTGCGTGCCCGGGATCCGAACCCGGGCCGCCAGCAGCGGAGCGCACGCACTTAACTGCCGAGCCACCGGGCCGGCCCTAATTTTGCATATATTTTAATTTGCATTTAATTCCATTGGCCATTTGTATCTCTCCTTTCTGAATTGCCTGCTGTCCTTTGTACACTTTTTCTATTGGAGTTTTAATATCGCATATATAAAGGATATTAAGAATAGCAACACTTCTTTTATTATAAAATCACCAACTGTCCATTGGGCACTGCTCTGGTCCTGGGCACTGTGCATGGTTCCTTCTATTTGTTTAAATGTTCCTCTTCCAAGCTTCATGAGATAACTCTCCCAACTAATTTTCCGAAATTTAGAAAACACAAGTTCATATTAATATCCAGTGAGCCCGGGAGGGCAGGGCTTGGTCTGTCTTGTGCATCGTTGAATTCCAGTACCTAGATGTGCTGGACCAAGTAGACGTTTGATAAATATCTGTCTACTGGACAGAAAATCCATGCAGAAATTATTCTCTATTTTACCCCCGAGCCATCTCCTTTCTAGGCTAAAAAACAAAAAATTCTAACCTTTTAATTCTAACTTCAACATCAGCCTTTCATTCTTGCAATTATTTTAATGATTCTTCTCCAAGATATTTTCTTGACATACAATAATTAAAAATGCATATGATACGCTAGGTTGTATACAAAAATAGCGACATATTTTTAGCTTTGCCTCCAAAATGCTCTAGATATATTTTACGGGCTTTTGATAACAGCAATTGATTAGCCAATGTCTTCATTGAAATGGTCTGCTCTAACTCCTTGAAAACTGATATAATGGAGCTTATTATCCTATAATTATCATTTGTATTACAAAGCCAAGTTTTCTTCATTCAGTAGCTTGTACTTATCCACTCTGAAGCGAGGTTTTGGGGCACGCAAACCTTGTGCACGTAGGGAACAGACTATGCGTCACATCTGTGGAATGAACTGAGGAATTCTGGGAGGGTCCTTCTTACTCTGGAACCTCCTCCACATTCAGGTTCGACTGCTCCTGAGTTCCACCGTGTTCATTCAGTCACTGTTTACTGAGTGTTGATGCCATGTCAGGTATTATATGAGGCACCAGCAGCAGAGGTTTGTGCCTGGGGCTAAAGATTTCCAGATATTCTCTTTTAAAAAGTAGGTTCAACTGGGCTAGATATCACATTAATCATGATGCCTTGGTATGAAGCAATTTGTGAGGTCCCTCAAGTTCCCCAAGCCCGGACGGGGTGGAGTCAGGATTTCCACCCAGGCAGTCTGGCACGATATGTTCCACATGAGTGTTGCCCTACCTCGTCATCATTTTGGGAGGATGCACGTTTACTGCAACGATCTTACCATTGCCCAACATGTTTGAGATTACTCTTTTGGAATTTGATTAGAAATTGAAGGACTCAGAATCTAATTCCAGCTCTGCTAGTCAGCAACTAAGAAATTCTAAGTGAATCACTGCATTTCTCTGGTCCCAATTTTCTCATTTATAAAATGAGGAGGTTAAACCCATTGTCTTTCAAGATTCCTTCCTGCTCCAACAATCCATGGTCCTGTCTTAGCCATGGCGTTTCCTTTCATTATGCGCTTGACTTCTGTGCTCTTCTTGCCTGGCCTATCTTGCTGGGTTGTTGTGCAGATTACAGGAAATAGTGACTTTGAAAACTGAAAATGACGCAGCACAGATGGATGTAGGTTACAGTCTTGTTACTTTATGTGGTCCAAGCTTCAGGCCAGTGCTACTTCCTCTAGCCCATAACTCATTTTGAGTTTCAATTAATAAAATTTATTGAACATTTACTCTGTACCTACGCTTTGCCAAGCTCTGGAGAAACAGCAGGCACATAGACCCAGCGCTCTAGGAGCTCACATTCAAGTGAGAGACAGACACAAAGGTGAGCCAAGTGAATACATGTCTGTCTGAGATGAGAGAATTGCTGCCAAGGAGACTGGCTAAAGACTGAGCCGAGGCTACCAGCTCACGCTGGACAGCTCAATCATCCTGGTGGAAGGAATGTACAGTCTGAGACGTAAAGGCTGCTGTTATGAGTTGAACTGAGTCTCCCCTGAAAGATACGTCAAAGTCCTCACTCCCGGGACCTGTGAATGGGATCTTATTTGGAAACAGGGTCCTTGCAGACGTAGTTAGTTAAGATGAGGTCGTACTGGAGTAGGGTGGGCCCTCAATCCAACATGACTGAAGAAGAGAGACACAAACACAGAGGAAAACATCATGTGAAGACAGAGGCGGACGCTGGAGTGACGCATCTACAAGCCAAACAATGCCAGGGATTGCTGGTGACACCAGAAGCTGGAAGCAGCAAGGAAGGATCCTCCCCTACAGGCTCCTGAGGAAGAGCACAGCCCTGCCAACAATTTGATTTTGGACTTCTGGCCTCCGGAACTGTAAGAGAATAAGTTTTTGTTGTCTTAAGCCACCCAATTTGCAGTAATTTGTTACGGCAGCCCCAGGAAACTAATACCAATGCATAGGAGTCAGGCACACAAAGAATAGGGGAAGAGGGTGCCAGGGCTGAGGGAACAGCATTTGCAATGGCTCTAAGGAGGCAAAACCTTGGCAAGTTCAAGGAACCAAAAGGAAGCTTACGAGGTCCAGCCCACCTGGAATAAGTTCCACCAGGGAACTTGTCTGGATGCTCACAATGGTGGTGGCGCTGGTGGAGCATGCCAAGCAGGAGAACGGCAGACCTGCCTTGGAATAAGACAGCTCTGCTGCAGGACGTGGACGGGAGGGAGGGAGTGGGAACATAGGAACTTCACTGCAAGGTAGTGGTCCCTGCACTGGGATGGTGCAGTGAGAGGGAGGCAATGGAAGGTTCTAGAGTACCTGTTAGAGAAAAAAACTGACCGGACTGGGGGTGAATTGGTGGTGGGTGTGCTAAAAGAAGAGGAAACAGAAATATGTTTACGTTATAAATAAATGCTTTAATGAAGTTAGTTTTCAGGCTGGTGGACGGTGATGCTTCTCGCGAGAGTGAAAATTGGGAGAAGCAGGTTCCGGTGCGGGTGGGGACGCCACAAGTTTGCTGAGATATTACTTGGCTCAGCCTTTCCTCTTACTCATCGAACTTGGCTCCAAATGACTTGGCTGATTCCTAAATTCAAGCCCCCTCGTCCTCATCAAAAGAGACAGTGAGCGCCTGTGGCAGAGATTCAGGAGAGCGTCTTGCCCCAAAAAGGAGTTTCAATTATGTCCTTTCAAAGGCCATAATCATCTGACTAATTCTCCTGCTTTGAAGAGGAAAACACCCTTTGAATATGTGAGTTCTGGTGTGTTTGTAAAAACAGTCGATCCCATGTCTTTATAGCCATCCCACGTGAGCCTGGATTTAAAAAGATCATGTCAGCACATGTCATAAAGATGCCTAGCCTCATTATCAAAGGCTGTTTGCTTATAAATAAATAATAAACATATTCTTCCACTCCCATTTAATTAGGAACTTTATAGGCTAACCATGAGCTGAGAGCCTAATGATTTATACACCACGCAGCCGGACATTCATAGCAGCCGTGAGTACGGCCATTGTAGGCTCTGTCTCAGTTTTTCCAAGACTTGTAATGATGCTCATAATAATAGGAAGAGGGACTTGCTTATGTGGTAGCCATTTTTATATGAAATGTTCTGTAAGATAAGGCTGGGGGAAATGACTATAAATATCGTGCTTGTGACGGCAATAAAAAGGTAGAGGCAGCCAGTTCAAACACAGAACTTCATTATATTCTAAAACCACACAAACCATCGTGTCTGTCCCAGGTCTTCTTTCCTTCTCACTCTCCCTGGGTGTGTCATCACCCCCAGGGCTTTGTTCATTATCCATGTAGCCTGGTGACCCCCCAAACTGCGTTGTCAGTGCCTGGTCCTGCTCCTGAGCTTCAGACGGGGCTCCCCACTTCCTGTTAGGTCCCTGCAGCCAAAGCCTCCAGAATGGAACACGCCCCAACAGACCTCTCATCTTCCCACCCACACCTGCTCTCTCCGAGGTCCTCCTGAGCACAAATGGTATCACCTCCCCCGCTGTTGCCTGACTTCCCACCCCACTCCCCACCAGGGTAGCAGCAGATGGCAGTGTCCGTTTCTAAGCATGTCACAGACGCCCCATCGTCATTGCCCAGGCCGCCATCATGTGTCACCTGCATCGTGGCCAAGTCTCCCTGGCTCTCTCCAGTCTCCTGCCCTCCAATCCGTTGTCCACACTGCAGCCGGGATAACCTTTCAAGAGTGCAAATCTACTCATGTCATGTTCCTTGGAAGAAAGAAAACACCTCTTTGACATCTCCCTATTTATTATTCCAAAGGTGAAGCCCAATTTCCTTAACTGGACACTCGTTCTAACTCCTCCTTGCCCTTCAGGGACACTGCCCCCTTCATTGCCCCTGACCTCGGGGCTGAGCTGAGTTGATGTGGTGCCAGGGCGCTCCGTTCCTCTGCAGGGGCACACACTTTACAATGCATCGAGATGGCTTGTTTACAATGTGGGTCTTACCCACACATGCAGGAGCATGAAACATCCATTTCCCTACTCGTTTTCAATCAAATTGGACTCCAAGCCTCCATCCTGCCAGGCAAGCAGGAAAGTTAATGTCATCCTTGGGGCTCCTGACTCTCTTCCAGTCCCAGGCCAGTGCCCTAGCCGGAGTGAACACTGGAGCAGTCCCCCCGACCTGAGGGCCACGCTGGGTAACTCAGGACCCCCTTGCCCCAGCCCACTCTGCTCCTGGCCATTCCTGGACTCGAGCATCTTGGCCCAGATGGGTGCCCTGGTGCTCAAGTTGCCCCCAGGAGTAGGGCACATCCACTCTCCTCAGGGAAGCTTGGTCTTCCTCCACTTACCAGTCTCGGGGACTCTTCCCAACAAGGGATAGCCAGCTCTATCTCCCCAGTGAGTTTAGGTTTTTCTGGAACACAAGGCGGGGGTTGGCTCTAGATAATTTCTGCCACACACACCTCCCCCCTCCCACCAAGGAGAACTCTTGGAATGGGAGAGGGGAGAACACAGTGAACCCAATACAAATTGGCATCCCAGTAAGGGATCCTGGATTGTGTCCCTTCGCTCAGCAGTGAGCTCTAACACGGGGCCGTGTCCTTCTGGCTGCCTCGCCCAGTGCCTGGTACTCAGAGAAAGACCAGTGACTGAATATCAACCAGAGCTACCAGGTGTGCACAAATCAAGAAGTCTGAGGGGGCCAAGTGTCCATGAGGACATAGAGAATCAGGAGCGCTGAGACATCGCCGTGGGATTGTAAATCAGGGCGACCACTTGGGGGAGCAGGTGGAAAATTTCTACTAAAGTTAAAAATGCCCATTCCGGGGGCCTGCCTGGTGGTATAGTGGTTAAGTTCCTGAGCTCCACTTCGGTGGCCTGTGGTTCACAGGTTCAGATCCTGGGCACGGACCTACTCACCGCTTATCAAGCCATGCTGTGGTGGCGTCTCACATACAAAATGGAGGAAGATGGGCACAAATGTTAGCTCAGGGCCAATCTTCCTCAGGAAAAAAAAAAATCCCATTGCGTTCACCGGCAGCTCCACCTATAGTGAAACTAGAGACGCTGCTGCTCACAAGCATGTGAACACACACGGTTGTTCATTGCAGCATTGTTTGTGGAAGTGAAAACTGGAGAGAACCTCAGTGTCCACCAACAGGTAAAAAGATAAACAAACCATAAAACATCCTTGTGGGGACTGGTAATGGCCGTGGGCTTCCAATGTGTTTGCTCGTATATCTCTTAACGCACGCTTGTAAAACTGTGTTCCTCTTACATATTTTTAATCTGACACCTAAAATATTTTATCTTAAGTTTAAAAAGTTGAAGAGGTAATTTCTAGGGTACTAGAAATACAGACATTTTTAAACACACTTCTTTCACGACTCTTTGTAATATATATAATGGAATATAAATATATTGATTTCATATCTTCAACAATCCATTTTTAAAAACACATGAAAGGGGCCGGCCCCGTGGCTTAGCAGTTAGGTGCGCGCGCTCCGCTGTTGGTGGCCCGGGTTTGGATCCCGGGCGCGCACCGACGCACCACTTCTCTGGCCATGCTGAGGCCACGTCCCACATACAGCAACTAGAAGGATGTGCAACTATGACATACAACTATCTACTGGGGCTTTGGGAAAAAATAAATAAATAAAATTAAAAAAAAAAAAAAGACACTCCTTTAAAAAAAAAACAACACATGAAAAAATTCTCATTTAACAGTCAGAAGTTTTTCAATTATTTGGAGTCAATACAATGGAAGGCACACACCACATACATCACTTTAAATGTTTTCTACCATATGTTGAGTGACTATCAAAGAGAATCAAATAATCTGAAAATGTAGGAATAGAAATAATGAAAATTGGAAGAATAATTCGATCTACTAGAGCTGCAAAAGCAATTGGGAAATTGTAGCAAGCCTTGAGTGTTGATCTTAATAAACTGAGAAAAGGAAGTAAACAATTTGAAAAATGAAAAATCATTTATATCTTTGACTTTAATAAATGATATCATAAAGGAGACTTCAATACTTTTCTTAGCTTTATAAGAAAGAAATGTTTCAGCTATTAAAGCCAACATTAATTCAATGAATGATAAAGTACCTGAATTTATAAAACTAAAATAAATAAATAATAAAAAAGAAGAGAAAAATTACAGGAACAAGAAAAAGATATATAACAATTTGAAAAAACCTTATCAATTTCAAGATTAAAACTATTAGCCTATTTAATAAATTGTATGAAAATGTATTTGTCATTTGAGGACAGAATGTGAAAAAGTTTTAAGACTTTTAAGTTATTCCAATTTACCAAATCTTGAAACTTGGCCATGAGGTTTACAGAGTTTGTGGATTGAAGATGAAGAAAAAAATAATAAATTTAGCCAATTAATTAAATATGACATTTCAATAAACAATGTTTATGACGTAATTGATAATAAAGATGCTGAATTTTTTTAAAAAATCTCAGGCAGTATAAAAACAACTGGAAAAAATTGTAATGTAATTCTTAGTTCAGTAGGAGTTGAGAGAGGTTTCTGCATCTTTATCTTCCAAGGCTGTTGACTAAACAAACATTCTTGTAAAGAGAATCTGGGGCAAAGGCCACCAGGGCCCCTGTTCCCACGACATGCAGAAATTCAAGAAGTCTACGGAAATGGTCTCCCAACAATCCCCCTGTCACTCTCTGTCACGTCATCCTGGGTTGTTTTTTGTGTTTTTCTGTCTTTGCAGCATTTACCACTCTCTGTGATGATCTTATTCATTTATGTTTTTGTTTATTGCCAGTCTACCTCACCAACCTCCACTAGAGCATAAATTCCTTGACGGCCGTGACAATTCCTTGGTGCTGGACCCCAAGACCCCGGGAGAGTGCTCTTGAGGAGAGAGGAGACAGACAACACATACATATAAGAGATAATTTACTAGTGAAAAAAAAAAGAACAAGATACCTTCAGATCAAAAAGATGAGAGCTATGACAGAGTGACTGGTGACGACGGGGGCCATCGTGTTGACTGAAGCGGACGGTCTCAAAGGAGGAGGGGACAATGTGGAAAATGGGCTTGCTGGGAAAAAGACTGAAGGCAGAGACATCGGTTAGGAGGCTGTTGTAATAGACAAAGCAAAGAGGAAGAAGAGAGTGAAGTACGGAAGATAACAGATTTTTGAGTGCTGGCCACTGAGGAAAGCTGAGGCTGAGATAGGAACAGGGGAGGACGATCAGGTCTAGAGCAAAGGCGTGAAATTGGCAAGTCTTACAAAAAGTAAATGGGTGGGCTTCCAACAGGAGGTGGTGGGTGAGATGCCCCGGCATATCCAAGCAGGCAGGCCCAGCGCATCTCAACACCTAGCACCTCTGTTTGGTTACTAACAGGCACTTTACAGGCACTCACTCATTCAGTCCTCCCCAAATCCCTTGAGGGATGAGGCCACTGAGGCCCCAAGAGGCTGAGTAGCTTTTCCAGGGTCAGAGCAGGTGGGAATCCAGAGAGTTTCCCTCTGGCCTGGAGCCTACGCTCTTCACCAGCACACACCACCACCAGTTACAGCAACGTACTTTGGACCCGGAATTACAAGTTCAAGCCATAACCTAATCGAACTTTAAACAGTGTATTCAGCTTCTTTTCCAAGAAAACACCACATGGAAGGTGAGACTGGTGCTGCAGCAGGAGCAGAGGCCCGGGGGTTGGGGGTGTGGAGTTGGAGGCCAAGCCACACGGCCAGCCCACCTGGTCAAGAGCGTGGAGATCAAAGGTGTGGAGGAAACTGTCTCTTCTCCTGCCCATTCAGGAGTCTGAGGTCACTGGCTGCTTCTGGGCCATCACTCCAGGATGAGGTTCTGAGTACCATGCCTGTGACGGGAACTGGCCAGTGAAGCAGGTTCAAGACATTTGAGGCCTTTGGGACTACAGTGGCCATGCTGCTCCAGGGGTCAAGGGCTCCAAGGAAGTGGCCACTGCCATGCATGGCGCCATCGTTCCAGCCAAGCTCTCCCTCATCTCTTTGAGGCTGTGCCCCTGGGGAACAAGATAGGCGGGAGCCATACTGCTCCCTGAAAGGTGACAGGGCACAGGGCACTGGGTCCATGCTTGTGTGTCTGACCCCAGTTGTCAAGTCAGACATTGTCTCTGCCCTTGCCCAAGAGGCGGCTGTCAGTAGCTGGTATTGACGACTACTCCACTTTGACCAGGAGAAACCTGGGACTCGGAGCAACTCAGCTAAAGCCACCTACTCTGCCACCTCCAAGACCAAGAGCTATGTCACCTCTGACCCGTTCACACAAGAATCCATGCAGAGAACCAGGCTGCTGCTATGCCTACATATAGTGTTTTTATACAAGCAACCCCCACTCCCCACTCACCCCCCCCGCAAAAAAAAACCCACTCATTTTTAAGACACCATTTGCAGAGTATGGACCTTATTTGAAAATCTCGCTTCAAATGAACCAATGGTAAGGTATGAGCACTAACAATATGGGGAATTATTGTTAATTTTTTTGGTGTGATAATGAGGTAATTTTCTTTTAAAAAATCTTTATCTTCTAGAGATACACACTGAACCGTTTACTGACAAAATAACATCTGGGATTTGCTTCACAGTAATGGTGGGCGATTGGGTGGGGTCTTGGTGAAGCTATGTGGCGGGTGCATGTGAATCTGATACTTTTCTCTTATTTTTATATATAGATATATAAAATAAAAAAATTTAAATTATTTCAACACATTTTCAAACAAATTTAAAATGTGTTTTATCCACGTTCACACTTAATTTCTGTCAGTTTGTCTCACTGAGTCTTGGTCAGAGGGTTTCTGTTCTACGTTCTCCCTCCCGAGGTTGGTTTTGGGGGATTCCGTTGCTATGAGCAGCCTTTGCACAATTCCTCAATCTGCCGGTAGCTTTTCTTCTTCACTAAGAATCTCCTTCTCAAATTGCCCCCAACTAATCAGAGGACAGACATCGGTTTTCCTTTCTATCCTTTCTGGCCTTCCTTAACTCTTTTTCCAACATGGGAAAGAAGCCAAAAATGAGAAGAATTATAGTGTGTCGCCACACAAAATGGAGAAGGTCTACGTGCCAGCTTTTCTAGTCAGAAGGGAGAGATTTTCCTTTTTATTCTTAAAAAAGAAGTAGCATGTCTGTCTTCTAAAAAATATTATCTGCTGCGAGGTACTGCTTAAGATTTACGTCCATTGGACACTCTCTGATGTTTTCCCTAGAAACTTTGTCTATGGTCTCAGATATAAACTAGTTCAGAAACCAGAGTCCTTTGGGCTTCTAAAGGAGCTAGGGTCCTTCTAGAAAAAACAGTTTTTAAAAAATTTAAGCAGAAAACAGATTTATTGGTTTTTATTACAATCTCTAAAAAGATATTCTTCACAAAAATTAACATCTGAAAAGTCTTCCCATGACAACTATTGTAAAATCCGACACCAAACATGACAATTCCACTTGCCCCAGGCAAGTGTGGATGGAGGATACTGTAGATGACATTTATGTTTCTCTGAGGCGATGGGAGCAACTGGTGGTTGTGTGATGTGTGTACAACAGCTTCAACATGGAGCCTGTATTTGAAATTGTGTTTCCCATTCTCTCTTGAGAACACTCCTTGTTTGTTTCGTGGGATATGAATAGCCTCACTGTGGTGATTGGAAAATGTTTAACATATGATCACTCATGAAAAATTTGATTATTTCAAGAAGGGGAAAATATTCATAAATTCATAGATTAAACATTAGAAATTGAAAAACGCAGGTGTACTGACTGCCAGAGTCGCATAATGGGAGTTATGTTCCCAAACTCCTAACCTCAAAACACAGACAAAATATTCAGTGCAGTAGAAACTTTTCTCTTCTTTGCATTCTGATGAAACAAGTGTTCTGGAGGACAAGAGGAACGGGAATAAATCTGTCCCCTTCCCTTTTCTCTGATTGAATATTGCTTCTGTTGGAGTCAGCTGCTTTCACGGAGTTCCCCGGCTCCCCACAGAAAGCGGATGTGCAGAGCTTCGTGAGCGAGCATCAACGCACCATGGAGACATTCTGCCATAAAAGTGTCTTCTCTCATTTTCAAGGTAAACAAATGTTATTGCCACCAGGAAATAGACCACATGAAAAGAAACGTCGGGAACCTGGAAGAGCTGCCCAGACAGTTGTTCTTTCCAGTTTCCAAGTTCATTACCCTCGTTAACTCAAGTCAATGGGACAGAACAAAAGGCTTCCCAAAAGTCCCATAAACAAGAGGCATACGTATTTTCAATCTGTGACCATAAAATAACAAAGCTGATTTTTCTTCTTGTTCACATGCATTTTCCAGTTTTCCTCTTCTGATAAGTATGCTTTGTGATACCGTCCTTGTATCCTGTGTTACAAATTACTGTTTATCTTGAACTCATTGATGGTTTTGGGGGGTGAGGGTGAACAACTGCAACCAAAGTTTTCCCAGTTTAGACAGTAACTGTAGGAGGTAGCAGGTGTCACAGATAACTTGGTGAGAAACATGCGTCTGTTGGTGGAAGATTAAGTCGTGTGAAGGTGCAAGGGTCTCTGGGAAATCTCTGGGGGTCCAGTGGTCTGGGGCATGCCGGGACTTCCCCTCCAAAGTGAAGAGACAGCTGCTGCATTCGGGTCCCCTGCCATCAAGTAAGAAAGAGGCACATGCTTGGAAGATGGCTGGGTTTGGGAGGCCACGTACGGCACATTAAGATGACCTGTTCTTACCAATGTACTGGGTGACCCAAAAAGCCACCAGTTTAGAGAGGACCGAAGAGTGAGAGAAGGTGCTTCAACCGGACCAGGCTACAGTGTGGTGGCTCTGACCCTCAGCGCTTATGGCCGAGCCTCATTCCATCGGGAGTTGCTGGTCTTACCACGTACACCAGCCCCCTTCAGAAGCACGGGCTTTATAGGATGCTGCGATGGTTAATTTTATGTGTCAACCTGAACGGGCCATGAGGTGCCCAGATATTTGGTCAAACATTATTTTGGGTGTGTCTGTGGGGGTGTTTCTGGATGAGATTAACATTTGAAGGGGTAGGCTGAGTAAAGCAGATTGGCCTCCCCAATGTGGTGGGCCCCATCCAGTCAGTTGAAGGCCTGAGTAGAGTGAAAAGGCTGACCCTCTTATAAGTAAGGGGGACCACCTCCTACCTGACTGCCTTGATCTGGGACATCAGTCTTTTTCCTGACTCTGGACTCAGACTGAAACATTGGCTCTTCCTGGGTCTTGAGCCTGCCAGCACTCGGACTGGAACTTATACCATGGGCTCTCCTGGGTCTCCAGCTTGCTGACTGCAGATCTTGGGACTTGTCAGCCTCCATAATCGTGTGAGCCAATTCCTTATCATATATCTGTATCTATATACCTATATCTATATCTATCTATCTATATCTCCTATATATATAATATAAATTTATATGTATATCTCCTACTGGTTCTGTTTCCCTGGAGAACACTGACTAACAGATGTTGAAATGGCCCTCTGAAGGCTCAATTATGGCATCTGCTGGGAGTTAAGAGCTTGTGAAGGTGGGAGCTGTCCTTCAGGAGGTAGGATGTCTAGTCTCCATCCAGAGGTCCATCTTGGTGCTCTTCTCCCTGTGGCTGAAACCTGTATGTCTGGGGACCCAGAAGTGGAGGTGAGAGTGATGCCTCTTTTGATGTCACCCAAAATGTTTACTTTCTATCTCCTCCACTGTGGGCTCTGCGGGTTTCAAGGTTTTCATTTACAGTTGACACAATAATGGTTCTACCCCAAGACTCCCCCAGGCTATTTTTAATATCTTATGCCTTTGGATGAATAGGCCCACCTCCCCAAAAAAGGGGAGGGGTTTATAATGTCTGAAATGATCAATCCTGTTGAGGGGAATGAGGTTCCTGCTCCGTGGTGGAGACGTGTGGTCCTGAGTCTGGACCTGAGGCTCCCTCTCATACTGCCCTGCCAGAGGCAAACACTGGTGGAAGATCCTACAGCCCCGCACAGGGCCAGTCTGCAGCTCTGCAGGCCCCACCCTCTACCACTAGAAGCCCCACTCTCTCCCATCATCGCAATCGTATTAAAAGGCACTCATCCCACATTATGCATTTTTGCTATTAAATTTCTGAAGAGAGTTTTAAATTTTGCTTTTGACATTATCATTAATGTTGATTTTCAGTCTTCTCTTTTTATAGCCAATATTTCTTTCAAATCTCAATCACGTCCAAAGACCCTTGAAATGTTAGTAGGCTCGAAGCATTGTGCCGGGAGCACCCGATGGATGAGACAACTTCGTCCATCTAGCAGGATGACCTGACTACAGGATCAGATCTTCCACAAAAACAGAACTGGGAGCCAGTAAAAGATACTAGCCAAGGGGGAAAAGAACAAGAACATATGTGTGTACGTATATGTATGTATACGTTTGTTGCTAATTAATTTACTTCTCTTTTTCTTTCTCTACTTCACTGTTACGTGGAGTATGTGTTTGTAGAGGCTACATTTACCTTTTAATCCATAGTGTGCATCATATCCACATGGGATTGTGATAGAACAAGAGGAAGCACAGGCTTTCCTCCGGATTCTGACCTTGAAGCTGGATGCATTTCTGTGTGAATTAATGGGTGTTGAATGATAAGGAGGCTCATTTTCATTTGCATATATAATAGTTGTATTTTACTTCAGGAAGCTCTGGAATTATTTGTGTATAAAGCAGAATACTTGGTTGTTGGGCAGCCAAGGGTGGATTGGGATGGCTACCTGTCATTTTTGCTTGCCTGGCACTCATTCATCTGTCTTCTGACACAAAAACACCAGTATTGGCTGGAAACCTACCCCTCTCCTGTTGAATATAGATTGGAAAAGACTGTCAGTGAAAATGTTCCCCCTCTCCTGCCAAGGGCTGGGTATGTGACACAAGTTAGATGGAGCAAATGCTCTCTCCCTGAAATTGGAATCCTTAGCAGAATTACACAAATGTATCAAATGGCAGAGCTGGGTTATCCCAGAGGAAACAGTCTGATGAAATTGTCATTTTGTTCCTGTTTTCCCTAGATTCCCTGTTCTTGTTCTTTCTAAGTCTGGTTCTTCACCTTTCACTTTGATCCTATGAACTACTCCATATCTTTCTAATAAATCTCATTTTAGCTTAAATTGGCCAGACCCATTGTTTCCGCTGGTTGAAGACATGGCAGTGGACAGACTCACCCTGGGAGGGTGTGTGGTGAGAACAGAGGAGAAGAGAAGGCTGGAGGAAGGCCGGGAGAGTCTGTGAGATGGAAGCTAGGGGAGAGGTGGTGACCAGAGGGAGAGTCTGGATGGCAGGGTCAGCCTTGCTGGGAGGTCAACGACGGATACGTGCTCACTGGATCTACTGATGGTTTTGTTATGCACCTTAATGAGAGCCTTCAGCCTCCTGGTGGGGAAAGCTTGACTGCAGTGGGTTGAGGAGTAAGCAGAAGTGAGGGGTAGAGAGTGAGTACAGACGATATCTTAGCTGAGATACAGGCTGGGCTGTCTTCACGTGGATAGCAGCAGCTCAAACAAGATGAAAGGTTTATTTCTGTCTCAGTGAAAACCCACGCACATTAGGTGGGTGGCTCTGTTCCATGATGTCACCCTGTGACCCAGCTCCTTCTACAACCTGCTCTGCAGCCCCCGGGGTGTTATGTCCACCTGGTCAAAGACAGCTCACACCGTCGTGTCCACATTCCAGTCTTCAGAAAGGGAAAGAGAGAGCCCAGGGCAAGCAGCTTCTTTTAGAGACACTGCTCACACTACCCCCATACAGACCCAAGGCTGGAACTGAGTGGCATGGCCACACCTGCTGGTGAGAGAGGCTGGCCACATAGACACCAGTTTGTGGCCAGTCAAGCCCAGGTGGGTTTATTTCCAAAAGAAAAAAGGGAAGTGGACAACAAGGAGCCGATAGCAGTCACTGCCACAGACACTGTGCCAAGCAGTTGAGGCTTGAAGGAAAGAGACGGGGAGGTAGCTGGAGGAGCGCCGAGGTCCCAGGTCCAAGGGGCAGTAGAGAGAGATGTTGAAGATACAAGAATAAGAGATGATAACAGAGGGAGAGCTCGGAGAGGGAGGACACCATAGGTCAGTGCACAGATGGAGAACTTGGCCTTGGATAGGACAAAGGAAAGGAGGAAAGAATGGGAGAAAATATGAGGTTTGCGAGCTCAGTGGCTGCCAGCAGAAGGGGTCTGTTGGCTGCCATTTTCTGTATAAAATAGGAAACCAAGTCTCCTGCTAAAATTGAATGGGAAGAAGGGCAGCTTGTATTTGAGAGAGGAGAGACAGTTAGAAATAGTCCTTGTTGGGAGGGCTGCGTGACGGGATCGCCCAGCAGGACTGAGAGCAGGTGAAGTCAATGACCATAACCCTGATCTTGGGGGCTGGGAGATTTCTGTCAGGGGTGCAAAGCAAACCAGGTACAGGTTTCGAGAAAGAGGATAGTTGGGATCTCCATGAATGTCCATATGAGGAAAGAAATGAAGATGCTTTTATTGTGATGATGCCACAATCATTTCAATGTGTCTCCCAGAATGCAGTACAGAAAAAAACACTTCGTTTTTTCAGTAATAGGTCTGGGGAAGAGTGCTGGCGAGAATCAACACTTCCATAAAGTCAAACTTCTATTTTTTATTGCTTATACCTTTTAGACGAACTCAGCATTTTTCCTAATGACGGGCATCATCCATTACTGTGCGACAAAAAGAGATTCTCTGTTACGCTCAGGAAGACACTGAGAGAGGAGCAGTGCCCACCTTGCCGCCGGGCAGCGGAGGAGGAAGGGCCGGCTGCCCGCTGCGGGGGCGGCACAGGAAGCCTGTGACTGCCAGCGCCGGGTCATCAGTAATTGGTAGGGTTTTATGGTCCGTAATGATTTTCTGTAAATGAAAATTACTTCTCCTCACTGGGCAATTTAGCTGTATCTGCGTTAATCCAGGAAAGGCTTATTCATACGAACTATGACACGCATGAGTCAATGAGTAGGTGTCACCCGGGACTTAAAGAGGCACTGTTATCCTTTCAGTTCTGGAGGGTCGCCTCCAGGGCTGTTTTGAGGTTGGTTGTGCTGTTTTGACCAACTCTGGATGAAGCTAATGGGGTAACTGGTGGTAGCGCAGGGTGGGGCGAGGGTCTTCCAAAGGCTTTTCTCCCCCCTGATTTAACCGAGTTCATCGGCTACATGTGAAGTACAGCCAAAAGGCTTTCATTTTCCCTTATGAACATCTCGTTTACACATTCGGTTTCCATGAGGAACCAAGTTCTCCAGAAGTGATTATTACAATAACAATAATAACAACAACAACAACAACGATGACGTTTTTCCTCAAAGTGACATCCCCAGCTAGGTCTTCTGTCATTTTCCACAGGGAGACTAGTAAGGGGGAAGAAAATCTTTCACCTGCTTTTAAATGTATTTTGGAGTCCGCATATGTTCATGAATTTAAGCCCGTATTTTGGAGCATGTGAGTTTTTCCTTGAAAGGCTCGGCACAGCAAAAAATGTTATCTTTTGAAAGACGGCAGAACATGAATCGTCCAAGTTTAAGCCACGTGGGAGAATGATTCTCCCATCGTCCCAGGGGCTGCAGACACCCCTGGGCGCCCCCTGTGCAGACATTGCCAGGAACCTGCACGAGCGGTTTACTGCCCGCTCTGCCTCTTCCTTTGTTCTTGGTTGGGCCGTTTGTGATCATGAAAGCACCTTGCATTTATACAGTAACTTAGCATTTCGACTCAGTGCACAGCACTGTAGGATATCTGTGTCAGGGGAAAAAACAACTTTCACCATTTTGTTATGGATGAAGTGACCCCCCCAGCCGTTTACTTCTTGGGGAGAATTAGGCAGATTGCATCAAGTCTCTGAGTACAGAATGGAAAATGTGTCAATGGAGTGTGGATTAAGCTGTTTGCTGGACATTATTTATTTCACTGCGTGCATTAACAGTGCAAATGAGTCATCAAAACCATAGAGATATGTGTAGGTTTTTAAACATTAACCTAGAATTCAAAAGTTACAATAACCATGGGCTTAGAATAAACTTATAGAATCAGAGATTCTATTTTAAATGTATATAAATGTCACTGAGTCCTCTGTTTATGTGGGTCCCTACATGTTGTTAAAAGGATAAACTAGTTTAGAAGGAAATACACATGCTTATAGAAACAATGATAATGTAGCTCCCATGTTTCAAGATAAGTTCACTCTCAAGATAGATTTTAATCCTTTCGTTTTATCCCTCCTTTATTTAGTATAATCAGGTCTTTGCCAGTGGCCTGAATTTCTCACCCCCGATATACACAAACACAGAATCGAATGCCTACAAGAACAAAGAAAACTTAGTTCAATATGACAAATTCCCTGGTCACAATGAAATTCTAAGCCCCCCATATCCATTATGACCATTCCTTTCAAAATAGGGATTCATAATTTTCAGCAGGTCCACAGTTTTGAAGATTTGCATCAAAATATGTTTTTAAAAGTATCTACTTGTATCAGACACTTCTGGCCTCCACTTCAAATCCTCCCCACCTCACTGCTACTCCAGTTACCTCTGAGCAAACTTCCATCAGCTTTGCCCAGGGCAGGGGTGGGGTGTCGCACACCTGTCTCAAGCCCACATGGGGCATCTCTGCAGCAGTTGATGCCGGAGGACTGATCAATCAGCCTTGACTCCTGCCCTGCCCAGAGGTGTGGGGAGATAGAGCCCCAGGTCTACCGTTGACCCATGGTGGACAGTAGCTAGTGGATACATTCTTCCTCCATCTTTCCCGAGGAGGACAGGACTGAACCTGGCTTCATAAGGCTCCTCAGAGGGTCCCACCAAGTGGAACCACCTGGCCAACTCAATATTGCATCCTTAAATTGGTTTTCCTCCCTTATGTGTCTGCCTCTCCAACCCTCACTTCTGCTTCCTAGGCTTACACTTCCAAGTAAACTGCCTTCACACTAGTCTTTCTCAGGCTCTGTTTTTGAGGGAACCCAATCAAGAATAACTTGAGTTTATTTCAAGAAAAATCCCTCCCTTAAGTATTACTTCTAACAACATTTTAATTTCCTACCCATACAAATTAAAATTTTTTTTAAATTTTTATTTATTTATTTTTCCCCCAAAGCCCCAGTAGACAGTTGTGTGTCACAGCTGCACATCCTTCCAGTTGCTGTATGTGGGACGCGGCCATGAGGCCCGAGAAGCAGTGCGTCAGTGCGCGCCCGGGATCCGAATCCGGGCCGCCAGTAGCGGAGCGCACGCGCTCAACCGCTAAGGCACGGGGCCGGCCCAAATTAAATTTTAATATTCCACTACAGATTGATCAATTAAGCTTCACTGTCTCATAATGACACCTGCTGGAATTGTGCTGGTAATGATTAAATAGCGTATCTACCTATGAATCATGGGGGCAGGGTAGGGCAGTGGAAGGGAAATGGACTTTGAGTTTCCAGTTCAGCCCCACCTCTTACTAAATGTGTGACCTTGGGCAAGTCACTTAGCAGCTCTGAGCCTCATTTGTGAAATGACCTTAATACAATAAAACTAAAAATTAATGATGAATAAAAACTGAAAAGACCTTTTACCTGGAAAATTTTAAGCATCTAATAAATCAATGAAGAAATATAAAATGAAATTGCAGAATGTCTTGAAAATAACAATGATGAAAACACACACATCAAAAGTCTGTGATAGAGAGCTAAAATTCTGAGGAAAATTATAACATTTAATATCTTTATCAGTAAAAATGGAAAGATGAAAATGAATGAGTCAAACACTCAACACAAAATAGAAGACAGACATACAAGAGAGTGCAAAAGCTTATCTTTTGAAAATTCAAAGGAAATTGACAACCCTTTGGAAAGATTGCTCATGGAAAAAAGAGATAAAGAAAAAATAAACACTAAGAATGAGAAAAAAACAAAACTACAAAATCAGCAGAAATTTAAAATATAGTAAGACAATATTATAAAAACCTCATGCCAATAAAGATGAAAACCGAGATTAAATGGGCAAATTTCTAGAAAAAATGTAACGTGTCAAAACTGACTGGAGAAGAAATAAAAAACCCAATCCTCCCTAAATTAATTTATAGCACACTCCCAATGAGAATATCATGTTTGTTTCTGGAACTGGACATGTTGATTATTAAGGTCATTTAGAAGAATAAACAAGCAAAGAACAGCCAGGAATATCCCCTTCCAAAAAGAAGTGCAATGTTGGGGGGCTGACTAGCATATCCAGATAGTAAAGCACATTATAAAGCCTCTATAATTAAAACAATATGGTATCAGTATGTGCACATATGGACAGACAAGTCAAACAGAACAGAAAATCCAGAAATAGACACAACTGAATATAGAAATTTAGTATAGTTTAAAGTGACGTCTCACATCAGTGGAAAAATTTAATATGTGATGTTGAGATACCCAAAAGGCAAATGAAAAAATACATAATTGAGCCCATTCTTATACTATACACCAGAATATGTTCCAAATAGATCACAGATTTAGATGTAAAACGAAGAAAACATGGGGAAGTTCTTTTGTAATCTAGCAGTTATAACTAAGAAACTTTCCTAACTATGACTCAAATCCCAGAAGCAACAAGGAAAGGACCGGCTAATGTGTTTACATAAAAATATAAAATTTGCAGAGCCACAAGCACCATCAACTAAGTAAAAGCACAAACAACAAAGACGGGAAACCATTTATAGTTTTTATTGCAGACAAAAGGATTAATGTATTAGGTTAAGCCATCTGAAATTTCTGATATTTGACCGTCTTTGGTCTAACAAAATAGCAATTTCATATGGTTAAACTTAATACTTAATATATAAAGAACTTCTAAAAATAAGATGGGTAATATCCACATAAAAGAATGAATTAGAGAAATGAACACATCATTTACAAAATAAAAATGCAAATTGCTTTTAGCCACATGAAAAGATGTTCAAGCACGCTCATAAGAATCCATCCCAAAGAAACACTGCAAAAATGCCCAAAAGGGGGCCAGCCGGGTGGTGCAAGGTTTTAAGTGCACGCGCTCCACTGCGGCGGCCCAGGGTTTGCCGGTTCGGATCCCGGGCGTGCACCGACACACTGCTTGGTAAGCCATGCTGTGGCGGCGTCCCATATAAAGTGGAGGAAGATGGGCACAGATGTTAGCCCAGGGCCAGTCTTCCTCAGCAAAAAAAAAAAAAAAAAAAGAGGAGGATTGGCAGATGTTAGCACAGGGCTGATCTTTCTCACAAAAAAAAAAAAAAATATATATATATATATATATATATATATATACCCAAAAGATTCATGCAAAGGCAATTTAGTGCAGCACTCTGTGAAACAGTGACACTGGAAACATCTCGACCGTCTTGATACTTGGTAGAGTGAGTCCTCCGACTTTTTTCCCCAGGATTGTCTCAGATCTTCTTAGATCTTTGCATTTCTATATACATTTTTGAACCTGTTTATGAAGTCACGTACACACACACACACACACAAACACACACACAGAGTCCTGCTGAGATTTGTGTTGGGACTACATTCAATCTGCAGACCAATTTGGGCAGAACTGACATCTTTACAAAATTCAGTAATCCATACTATTTAGTTAGATCTTCTTTAATGAATCTCAGTTATGTTTTGTAGTTTTCCATGTAGAGATCTTGAACATCTTTTGTTAGATATTTACCTGTGTCTTTGAAACTATTGTAAATGGCATCTTATTTTTAAATTTCATTTTCTAGTTGTTACTGGAATATAGAAATAGGATTGTTTTTTCACATTGACCTTGCATTCAGTGATCTTGCTAAATCCACTCATTAATTCTAATAATTTATCAGTATATTTTAATGTTTTTTTCTACCCAGCCATTCAGGAGGTCTAGGAATAATGACAGTGTGTTTCTTGCTTTTGAATCTTCATATCTTTTTTTTTTTTCCTCGATTTACTGAACTGGCTAAGACCTACGATATTTACCGTAGAGTTTTTGTACATACTCTTTGTAATATCAGGGAGGTTCCCTCCTATTACTAATTTGTCGAAAATGTTCATCATGAGTGGGCATTAAGTTTTATCAAATGACTTTTCTGTATATATTAGAGATGATCGTATGATTTTTCTTATTCCGATAAGGTAGTAAATTTGAATAGCAAACTTTGGTCATGATAAATTAACCTTCATATATAATCACTGAAATTGGTTTTAGTTGGAGATTGTTGTTTGGGATTTTATAAAAAATAATCACAAGAGAAATTTTTCTTTCTTTTAATGCCCTTGTCAGATTTTGGTATTGAGTTGATGTTGACCTCACAAAGTGAGTTGGGAAATGTTCTTTCTTTTTCTATGGGTGTTTTATCTTCCCTAAATGATCAAAAGCGTTCACTGAGAAAGCCATCTGGGCCTGGAGTTTTGTTGTGGGAAGATTTAAAATTATGGACCCAATTTATTTAAAAGCCACAGGACTAAACATATTCTTGGTATGTTATCAATTCACACACACACACACATACGTGCGCACACACACACACACACAAAGAGTCCTGCTGAGATTTGTGTTGGGACTATATTAAATCTGCAGATCTATTTGGAATTTTTGTCTTAATTTTCAAGTTTATTGGCATACAGTTATATATTTTTATCATCTTTTTAACATCTGTAGGGACTGTAGTGATGTCCTCTGTTTCCTTTCTGATCTTGGTTACTTTGGCATTCTCTCTTTTTTCTGGATAACTCTTCCCAGGTTAATCTTTTCAAAGAATCATTTTGAACTTTGCTGATTTTTTCTTTTTCACTTTTGTTTTCTATTTATTAATGTTTGCCCTTATATGTATTATGTCTGCCCTTTTACTTTCGTTGGGCTTAATTTTCCATTCTTTTTCTAATTTTTTAGTTGAATATTTAGATCATTGATTTTCAGCCTTATATCAATTTTTTCAACAAGCTTTGAAGACTATGAATCCTCCCTTTGGCGTATAACTGCATCCTGTAAGTTTTAATGTGTGGTATATTCATTTTTATTCATTTCAAAATATTTTCTAATTTTCTTCTTCTTTTTTTTTTTTTTTGTGAGGAAGATCAGCCCTGAGCTAACATCCGTGCTAATCCTCCTCTTTTTGCTGAGGAAGACCGGCTCTGCGCTAACATCTATTGCCAATCTTCCTCCTTTTTTCCCCCAAAGCCCCAGTAGATCGTTGTATGTCATAGTTGCACACCCTTCTAGTTGCTGTATGTGGGACGCGGCCTCAGCGTGGCCGGAGAAGCGGTGCGTTGGTGCACGCCCGGGATCCGAACCCGGGCCGCCAGTAGCGGAGCTTGCACACTTAACCACTAAGCCACAGGGCCGGCCTTCTAATTTTCATCTAATAAGTTTTCTTCTTTGACTCAAGTTATTTAGAAGCATATTATTTAATTTCCAAATTTGGGGGGAATTTTCTATTTATCTTTCACTATTAATTTCTAACTTAATTCCACTATTTTCAGAGAACATACTCTGTACAATTGAATCTTTTGAAATGTGTTAAGACTTGCTTTAAGGTCCAGTAGTTGGTCAATTTTGTCAATTTTATCAATGCTCCATATGCACTTAAAAGTGATGTGCATTCTGCAGTTGGAGACAGTTCTATAAACATCAATTAAATCAAATTTGTTAATTATTTTTCCCCAAAATATTTCTTATTGACTTCTAATTTACATATAATAAAGGCATAGATCCATAGTGAGTGTACAGTTCCATGAGCTTTGACATATGTAAAATTCAGGTAACCAACAACTCAATCAAGAGATATCTTTCACACCCAAGAATGTTCTCTTGTGCCTCTTTCCAGTCAATCCCCTCTCATAGGCAAGCATTGTTCTTCTTTCTATCACCACAGATTGGTTTTGCCTATTCTTGAACTTCACATAAGTGAAATCACACACTAGAGAGGTTATTAAAGATGACTGACATGGGCCGGCCCTGTGGCTTAGCGGTTAAGTGTGCGCACTCCACTACTGGCGGCCCGGGTTCGGATCCCGGGCACGCACCGACACACTGCTTGTCCGGCCATGCTGAGGCGGCATCCCACATACAGCAACTAGAAGGATGTGCAACTATGACATACAACTATCTACTGGGGCTTTGGGGGAAAAATAAGGAGGAAGATTGGCAATAGATGTTAGTTCAGAGCCGGTCTTTCTCAGCAAAAAGAGGAGGATTAGCATGGATGTTAGCTCAGGGCTGATCTTCCTCACAAAAAAAAAAAAAAAAAAAGATGACTGACGTAGATCAGGAGATATCAACCTAGAATGACAGCTTCAGCTTTGAAAAGCTCTTCAGATGCAGTTTACTGCAATTCTTTAGTTTTCCAGTTGAGACGGAAGCCCTTGGTTAAGTGACCCAAGATCACAGAACTAGTTAATGGCATAGTTGGGATCAAATTCATTATCTTCTAATCTCTCTTCATTGATATTTCTTATATCATTCATCAACATCTTAATAAATATTAACTAAACTAAACTAAACTAGAAACTTCAAAATAGCTCTAAAGTTCCTACTGCCACTACCTTAATTCAGGTCCTCTGAAACCCTTTTCTAAACCATTGAACAATCTTCCTAAGTAGGCTCTTTGCCTTTGGATTCTCTCTCATTCATTCATTCATTCAACTATCAAACACCCCTCAGAAGCTCATAGTCTAGTGGACTTGGTTTTTCTTTCTGCTACCAGCTTTATCATTGTAAAACATAGATCTGATTACAAAGCATTACCTCGTTTTTAATTGTCAGAGATTACAAATATGTGGCCTGCTGTACAAACGCAGTCCACAGAAGTAGCTTTTTTTCTCCCAAAATTATTTTTAAAATTGAATTCGTTGCAATATTTAAAACTGGGGCAATTCCCTATGATAATTCAGTATTCTGACTTTCATTTTTTAAAAATAAGACTGGCTGGTCATACTGAGCCCTCATTCACGGCTACAATTATTTGGAACTGAGTAGTGAGCATGTTCTCCAGTTAATAACAGCTCCCACTGAACTCCTTATTGTCTTTCTGACACTGCGGCCACATGCAGGCACACTCCGTCTGTCACCTTCTTAGCCTTTTTAGGCATTTTACTTTTTGAGCCTAGTCTTTTAAGATGAATTCTAAATTCTTTACTCAGGCATTTAAGGCCTTTTGCCTTTACAAGCACATTTTCCATTACATCTTACCATATTACATTCAGCCTAAAATAATTGTTCTTCCCTGAGTAACAGGATACGAATGAGCACACTATTTTAGTTGGAAATCTAGCAATTTTGCTTTTCTTCTCATTTTTTTCTGCCATAGAAATAAGGAATGCCTGTATTTCCCTTTGCTCCCTGGGAAGGTTTCCCCAGGACAAAAGAAAACTAGGTTCTCGGTTGATCAAGGCTTCAAAATTAATGGGAAAGTAGAGTCTATATTAAAAGAACAAGAAAAAGATGGCTGTTATAAGAGGCAGAGTGCCTTGATGAAGTCAATATTAAGCAAGTCGTGCTTCTTGTACCAGGTACTGAGTAGGCTGCAGCAGAACAAGAGTGAAAATGTGGTTCCGGCCTAAGAGGATTGTAAACTAGTGCAGAGGCTGACAAGCCTCTGGATGGACTAGAAATAATCACAGGGTACAGTTGTAGCACAGGACACCACATCCTGGGGTCCCGCCATCGGGACTGGAGGATGCTGTTCCTAAATTTCTGAAATTTAGATAGGTCTGAAGAACTAGTATGAGTAAGTGAAGTGAAAAGGATTGATTTGAGTGTTTAGTTAGAGGAAAACACATGGACAAAAGGATAAAGCACAGATTCAAGGTATCTTTGGCATGGCTTGTCATGGCCAAAGAGAAGCTCACGGGGGAGGGGGTGTGGGAGGGAGGAGAGGAGGAGATTGGGAGAAAAAATGGCCGGGAAGAGGGTAGGGGCCAGAATCATTAGGCCTTGTCTTTTATTTAAAGTAATTTTGCTTTGTCCTGAGGTAGTGGGAGACAGCAAATATTTTGGGGGAGATGTGCATTGAGAGAATTATAATACCCATGGCACCCCACTGCCTCACACTCTTCAACTTGGAATGCCTTTCCTCCCATCTCAGTCTGGTTCAAAACCCACATTTCCTTCAAGGCCATGTTCCAGGTCTTATATAAATAAAACGTTCTCTGAATGCCACCCTACTCCCAGCCCCCTCCAAAGCCCAGTTTTTTCCTGAATTCTGGTAATGTAAGTTGGAATATACCGTGGTCCATTGTTTTCATTGTTTGTTGTACCTTAATTTGCTCCAGTTGTCAAATTTGTTAATTATGTTAAGAAAATCTTCTGTATCCTTAATGACTGTTTTTCCTTCTTGTTCTATTAGTTATTGAGAGAGGTGTGTTAATATCTCCCACTATAAATATGGATTTTGCTTATTTCTCTTTGTAATTCTGTCAATTTTTGCTCTATTTTGAGACTGTGGTATGAGGTATATTAAAATTTAGTGTTCTTTTATCTCCCTGATGGAATGACCTTTTTTCCCTTATGAAATGTTCCCCTATAACTGTAACAATTCTCGACATGAAAATCTACGTTGTCTATTATTAAGATAGCTACATCAGCTTTCTTTTTTAGTTTTTGCATGATATATCTTTTTCCATCCACTTTACTTTCCACTTCTCTATATCATTATCTTTAAAGTGTGCCTCTTGTTAGAACATATAGTTAAGGTTTTTTTATCTTATCTAATAATCTTTTAATTAATGATAGTCTTTTAATTGGTGTATTTAGTGTTTTTACATTTGACACGTTTACTAACATAGTTGGGCTTAAATCTACCATCTTACCATTTGTTTTCTTTTTTTTTTTTTTAAATAATTTTTATTTATTTATTTATTTTTTCCCCAAAGCCCCAGTAGATAGTTGTATGTCATAGTTGCACATCCTTCTAGTTGCTGTATGTGGGATGCGGCCTCAGCATGGCCAGAGAAGCGGTGCGTCAGTGCGCGCCGGGGTCCGAACCCGGTCCGCCAGCAGCGGAGCGCACGCACTTAACCACTAAGCCACGGGGCCGGCCCACTTACCATTTGTTTTCAATTTGTCCCACCTGTGCTCATTTTTCTCTCCTTTGTTTCCTTCTTTTGTGTTTTTCTTTTTTTTTTTTAATTTTATTTATTTTTTTCCCCCAAAGCCCCAGTAGATAGTTGTATGTCACAGCTGCACATCCTTCTAGTTGCTGTATGTGGGACGCGGCCTCAGCATGGCCGGAGAAGCGGTGCGTTGGTGCGCGCCCGGGATCCGAACCCGGGCCGCCAGCAGTGGAGCTTGTGCACTTAACTGCTAAGCCACGGGGCCAGCCCTGTTTCCTTCTTTTGGATCAACTGTTTTTTATTATTTTATCCCCTCCCGCCAATTAGCTCGTTAGTGATACATTCTCTTACTGTTCTTCTGTTGGTTACTCTAGAGGTTACATCTTGCAGCCTTTATTTATTAAAGTCTAACATAAATTGTATCTTCACCACTTCTCAGATAGTGCAAGGACCTCACAACACTTTAACTGTATTTGCCCTTTCCTCACCTTTTGTGCTATTGTTGTCACATATTTTAATTCTGTATATATTTTAACTCCCAATAACTTACCATTATTTATTTTATATAATCAATATTCATTTAGATTTACCCACATTTTTACTCTTTCTGTGGCTCTCTCTTCCTTCCTGTATCTCCATGCTCCCCTCTAAGGTACTTTGCCTTCTGCTTAAAGAATTCTCTTTAGTATTTCCCTTAATGTGAATCTGCTGGTGTGAAATTATCTCCACTTTTGTTTGTCTTAAAATGTCTTTATTTTGCCCTCATTTTTGAAGCGTATTTTCTGTGGCTATAGAAGAGAATTCAACACAATCCCTATCAAAATTCCAACGGCCTTTTTTAGAGACGTCTATCCTAAAATCCATATGGAATTTCAAAAGACCTAGAATAGCCAAAACAATCTTGACAAAGGAAAAGAGAGAACTTGTACTTCTCAATTTCAAAATCTGTTACAAAGGTGCAGCAATCAAGACCGTGTGGTACCAGCATAGGATAGACATAGAGATCAATGGAATAGAATTGAGAGTCCACAGATAAAACCATACATCTCTGGTCAATTGTTTTTCAACAAGGGTACCAAGACTATTCAATGGGGAAAGAATAATCTCTTCAAGAAATTATGCTGGGACAGCTGGATATCCACATGCAAAAAAATGAATTTGGACTCCTACCTCACACCATGTACAAAAATTAGCTCAAAATGACTCAAAGACCTAAGTGTTAGCGTTAAAACTATAAAACTCCTAGAAGGAAACATAGGTGTAAATCTTCGTCCCCTTGGGTTAGGCAACAGTTTCTTAGATACGAAGCCAAAAGCACAAATAATCAAGGAAAAATAGATGAATTGGATTTCATCAAAATTAAAAACTTTTGTGCATCAAAGGACACTATAAAGAAAATCAAAAGACAACCCACAGAATCAGAGAAAAATTTACAAAGCATATATCTGATAAGGGTCTATGCTCCAGAATATATTACAACTCAACAATAGAAAGACAAATAACCCAATTTAAAAATGGGCAAAGGACTTGAACAGACATTTCTCCAAAGAAGATATACATACGGCCAATAAGCACATGAAAAGATGCTCAAGTCATTAGTCATTAGAGAAATGCAAATCAGTAAAAAGAAAAACCAAGAGACACTAACTTCACATTTACTAGGATGGCTGTAATTTTTAAAACAGAAAAAAACAAGTATTAGTGAGAATGTGGAGAAATTGGAATCCTCATACATTGTTAGTGGGAATGTAAAGTGGTCCAACTCCTTTGGAAAGGAGCCTGGCAGTTCCTCAAAAGTTAAATATAGAGTTACCATATGGCCCATCAATTTCACTCCTAGGTATATATCCAAGAGAATGGAAAACACATCCCCACGAAAAATAGTACACAAATATTCATAGCAGCCAAAAAGTGGAAATAATGTAAATGTCCATAAACTGATGAATGTGTAAACAATATGTGGTATACCATACAATGGAACATTATTCAGCCATAAGAAGGAGTGAAGTACTGATACATGCTACAATGTGGATGATTTTTGGAAGCATTACACTAAGTGAAAGAAGCCAGTCACAAAAGGCCATGTATTATATGATGACAGTGATATGAAATCTTCGGAACAGGCAAACTCATAGAGACAAAGAGTAGACTAGTGGTTGCTAGGGGATGAGGGGAAGAAAGAAGGGGAGTGAATGCTAATGGGTATGGGATTTCTTTTGGGGATGATGAAAATGTTTTGGAATTAGTGGTGATAGTCGCACAACCTTGTGAATACACCAAAACCACTGAACTGTACACTTTAAATGGGTGAATTTTATGATATGTGAATTACATCTCAATTGAAAAATTTGAAAAAGGATCTTTGCATTCCTTGTATATTTTCAATACACTATTACATCAGTTTATTTTATTTAGGTTTTTGCATATTCATTTATATATGAGACTAGCCTATAATTTTATTTTGTAATATTGTCTTTCCCTATTTCAGTATTAAGTTTCTACCATAAGAATGAAGTGGATGGTTTTCCCTCTTTTCTTATTCTTTGGAACAGTTTCTATAAAATAGCAATTCTCTGTTCCTTGAGTGTTTAGTAAAGCTTGCCATTTGAGTCTGACACCTTTGATGGGGATTGAGAGATGGGGTATGTACTCTCTGACCATCACTTCAATCTCTTTAATTATTACTAGTGGATTCATATTTTATATTTCTTCTTGAGTTTTATTAATTCATATTCTTCTTAAAAATTGCCAGTTCATCTAACTTTTAACTGGCATATGGTTGTTCATCATAGGACCTGATCTTTTATATTTTATATGCAATTATGAGCCCTTTGATTCTTAATGTTGTTATTGATGCCTTCTCTTCTTTTTCTTCATAACACTTGCAAGAAGTTTGTCTTCCCTTATTAGACTTTCAACCATTTTTTCCCTGTAATACATGCATTTAAGACAATCAACTTACCTAAAAGTATTACTTTAACTGCAAAAAGCTTTGAAATGTGGTGTTTTTGTTTAATTCTAAATATTTAATAATTTCTAGTTATATTTCTTCAGTTTATTGTTAAGATTGTGCAGGGTTTTTTTTAAAGCTATCTTAAAAATAACTTCTAAATTAATTACTCTATAGTCAGAGACTATGGTCTATATTATATTAATTCCATGCATTTTACTGAGATTCCTTTATGGCCCAGTAGTTGGTCAATTTTGATAAATGTTCTATATGTATTTGAAAAGGATGGATAGTAGCCAATAATCAAGATTCAATACACATATTATATGTATATTTAATATATCCTATATATATATTAGATCTTCTTAATCAAATTATTCAAAGTCTCATTCTAATTTTTTTGGTCCATTTGATATATTGATGTATTCAGTTTAAAATTTTTAAAAATTTTTAATCTTACAGTAGAGGAGGGAGACTTTATTTTATTCTTTAGATAATGTAAAAATTCGTTCCTTTGGTGGTGTTGATATTTTATGATAAATTCATGGGATAAAATATTCTTATATGAGACCTCTTTTTCTTCCCTCCTTCTCAGTTTCTTGACGGCTCATATTAAACAAATAGATTGCCTAGCCTCATACTTTGAATTGGGCAACCCTGGCCTTGCATCCTGATCAGGCTCCGGATGTCTCTGACCTTGCCCAGGACGAGAGGGTACTGCTCACTGGAGAGAGAACCCACGTGGCCACAGATCGGAGGTGTGTTCTCTATACACTTTATCAGCACTGAACCTGATGTTGAGATTTCCATCTTTCAGACTTCTGTGCCTACTTTGGGGTGGAACTTGGAAGAGATGTTCCACACACTTGTTATAAGAAGTTGGAAGTGCCCAATACTTATTATAAGAAAAATAATAAAATGATCTTATGCTGGGAGGTGCCACCTGAATAGGCCTGCTCCGTGCACCTGCTCCTGCCCTCCAAACTCTACTCCTCTCTCAGCCAGTGTGGAGTCCCTTCCTTCTCCCCCACTGTGGCCCCCTCTACTCCATACCTTCCCTATGGGGCCTGGATCTGGACCTCGACTATGGGAGACTACACATTCTTTCCAGCACACATAGAACATTTCTAAAAAATTGACCAAGTATTAGGCTATAAAGAAATCTTAGTGAATTGCATAAAATTAATATAATACAGACCATATTCTCTGACCATAGTGTAATTAATTTAGAAGTTTTTTTGTTTTTTTTTTAAAGATAGCTAAAAAAAAACTCACAATCCTAATGTAGAGAAAGCAAGACTTCCCTTCTATCCTCTTAGGTTCAAGAGCTGGGTCTATGAAGTAAACAGACAACAGGCAGATTAACAGGAGAGAAGAGATCCAAATTTCTTAATTTTTAATATTATATGCATGGGGCATCACAGAAAAAAAACATGAATATCCCAAAAGGAGGTAAGATTTGAAAGCTTATATACCCTCTTAGTGGGGGGGGCTGGCTGGCGCGGGGAGTAGGCCTCTCAGGGGAAAGGGAATGATTTTTATGGAAGAAGAATGGGCCCTTAGAGAATAGATGGGAGGAATGACAGTTTGTGACAAAGGTTGTCTGGGTGTGATGTCAACTTCTAGTCTCTTCTCCTGCGATGAGAGTCCACCTTCCTGGTTGCTGACACTCCGGGAGGGGACCTGTGACAATTGTGCTCCTTTGACATCTGTCTTTAGGCAGATAAGGGAGTTCAGAGAAAGCCTCTCTATGTGCTGCTTTTCACGTGCCTTCGGCTCAAAATCATCAATATGCCAAAGTGGCAGATTTGGGATGGCATGTCCTGAATTCCTGCACTAACAATATACAAGATGGAATCTAAATAGAAATTATTATTTTGCATCTACTTTCTCGTTACTGTCCTGAGTTTCTGGAAGGCAGAGGAGAGGGTAGAGGATGTGTCGAAGCAGTTTCCAGCTCTCTCACTGTAACCATCTGTTTGGAGGATCTGTTATTTCCTGGTGCCCAAGAGCTGTCCTCTCCTTGTCCATGTGTCTCCCCAAGTTTCTCCTGCTGTCCCAGCCAAGGCTTTTCTCCATGTGGCTCTGTTACATCAACCTACGCAGGGCTGGCAACTTTGCCATGTTAAGTCTGGCTAATGTCATCCGCGGTGCCACTTTATTTGGAATTTTTATAAACTTGTTTTGTTCATAGCTTCCGACTTACCATGTATTCCATCCTCCTCCACAGGGCAAATGGAAATAAAACCTTTTATAAAGTTTCTCTCTTTTTAAACTGGAAAATTGGCAGCAATGTGGCTTAGACGTGAGTCGGAAAGTCTGTGTCAGGCTGGCAACATGACCCTTTTGAAGATGAGGGACGTTTACAAGTTTGTTTATAAAAAACAACAGAGCCAGAGCTGTGTTCACTTGACTCCGTGCTGGAATTCTGACCAGACCAACAGATGAACTCTCATCACAGGAGCTCCCACTGGTTCTACCCGCAAAGAATGACACGCGCAGGTGGGAAGGCGTGAAGTTCAGTGAGAGAAGTCAGCATTCGGGGGGGCAGGTCGACTTGAATTCCATCATGATTTACCTTACTTTCCCCATAACATTTTACTTCCAACGAAAATGTTCCCCAGCACTGTCCCTTTCCAGAGAGATCTGGTATCAGAACATCCTAGTCTTTATAAGGAAGTGTGGAGACAGCTGACAAAGTAGGCGGGATGGATCTGACCAATCTAGGTCACAAAACAGTGAAGAAGGAGGGAGGATGCCAAAAACTTGGCCAGAGTGTGGCAAGGTTGATAGAAAAAACTTTCCTTATTTAGAACTTGTTTCTTGGAGCAAGGACATCCAGACAAAAAAATAAGGGAGCCAAATCAGTTCAAGGCCGGCTCATTCAGTCACAATATGCCAAGCACCCTTCTGAGTCCCGGGGACATGGAGGTGTGCAAGATCCACTCCTTAAGTTCAAGGAACTCACCATCTACCCAGGAAGATGGACAGGGAAATGGAGACCTGCTCCAGGACTGAATAACTGAGCCAGGGGTGGGGGCTGAAGAGAGGCTCCAAGGGGGTGAGCTGAGCTGAACCTGGGAGATGAGCTCCCCCATGTCCTACCCTATGGAGGGGAGAGGAGGCTCCTACAAAGGCCTAAAAGCATTATTGTGGACCTTGGGGGAAAGGGACTCTCACACTGTGTATGGTGATGCCACCATTTCAAATGTCTACACTTTACAAAATGGCAAGAATGTCTATAATGCCCCTTTCTGAATGGGAGAGGAGTCTGTGGAAGCCAAATCTACTGGAGTAGATCTCAGGACTCTGTAGTAGATTTGAGGCTCCCCCAAGGAGTGCAGCAATGGGTACTTTGGGAGGGACCTTAGGATGGACCCATAGGCCAAGGAATGAGTTCTCTGATTGTGCATTTGGAGAAAGAATGGGCATGCTCAGCTGAGCCTCTTTTGCTTTGGGGGAGCTTGTAATGAAAACCGGCCGATTATTCACATAGTGATCAAAAACTATCCCCCATGGTGGAAAGCCACGTCTCCTCACTGTTTGTGTCTAGAAGGTGTAGAGCTTTACCTTCCCTCTAATGCCTTTTTGGATCTGAAATGAACACTGAGAGCTGGCTAACGATGGGTTCTCAGTACCTATGTACTGACTAAGTCACAAGGAGAGCTTGTAACTTCCCAAGAAATGTATCCTAACCATGCATGTTAATGAGATGGTTCCAAGAATGATTGTACTCATTGATCATTGATTACTAGATTGATGACAGTCCAAAATGAGGTCTCTAGTGTATAACGCAGGGCTCAGACATCTAAGATCCCTTTAACCCCTCTAAAAATGTATTATCTTAAAAATGTGTGGTGTTAGTCAGGATAGTCTAGGCTAAGATCATAAATAACCTCCAAGCTCAGGGGTCAAATGCAACAATGAAAAAACAGCCCAGTGAAGGTCAGGTGGCTCTCCTCCAACAGTGACTCAGGGGTCTAGTCTGCTTCCGTCTTGTATCTCTGCCATCTAGAAGTTCTTTTCTAACAGGCCCTGAATGGGAGAACAAGAGTAGAGAGCTCACACTTGCTTTTAACTGTGGGATAAGTGACCAATCCCTTCCACTCACATCCCCAATGGAAAGAACTCAGTCACATGAGCCCACCCTAACCCAAAGGATGTTGGGAAATGTAGTTTTCCTGGGTACACAGTAAGAGGAAACATTCTCTAGGCCCCACGTATGTGAAAAACAGTTGTCTTCATTGTATTTAACTGTACTAACACCTATCAGGAGACATACAAAGCTTTGTAAAATCAACTCACTTTTGACGATGTAAGACAAGTAACTTTGCTCAAGATGAAACCTGGATCCTTTCTGGATGAAAATGCTCCCCTAGCCAGTTCTCTGCTTATACAATTGCTTATTTCTAAGTCTGACCCAAAGCAAGAGGGTTGGTCCCACAGAGGTAGAAACTAATGACTCAAGACTGTTTTTAGAGGAACACAAGGAACAAACGGGAGCACTGTGCCTTGCACATTTGCATGTGTAAACGTCTTGGTGGCTAAGGGATGGGGAACATATGTTGCTGAGGAGTTCCCCAGCTCCTGAGAGAAGCAGTATGTCTGCAGGTAATTAACTACCCTATAACATTTGGAAGTTGTGTAAAGCAAAAAAAGCAAAGTTCTTTAAATTTTAGTAATTACTTTAAATGTCTAAACAAGTATCCAACAATAAAAACCTGTGCTTAATACAAACACGCCCCTGCAGGAAAAGCATCTATTCCTTGGTGAGATGATGTTGGTTAAACAGTCGTAAGTGCGGCCGCAGAGAGTGGCATGCTTCCTGGTGCCCTGCTGCGGCCTGGAGAAGCTGAAGATGACGGATGATGAAGACTGAGTTGACGTGGTGAACAGAGCCCGTGCACGCCTTTAGGAGAGGCCTGACTGTATAGTCTTTTAAAATCATTCAATATGCACAATGGCGAGATTAGCATCTGTTGGTCTACAGAACCATGTGAATCATGTTAACATTATGAGACCAGGAGCTCATCATTTTATCTCCAAGCACAGTTAATGGAAGGAAATGGCTAGTGGCAAATGTAGCGAGAGATTTGAATTAACCAATACAGAGACGATTTTTTAGCAAAGTATTTTTTATAACACATAAAGACCCAGAAGCTGCAGGTACTCATGCAGGAGAAAATGAAGGCTGGAGATACGACAAGGTCACAGCAAAATGAGTAGATGTTATTCCTGAGCTCTGAATGCAGAAGTCAGTTCATTGGGATGGTAAATCTGGTTCTAGTAATTATGCTTACAGAGACCCACCCAGTTTTAGGAGAGGACCTGCAGCGCTCTCAGGGAGTGCCACCGTCCATTGGGGGCGTCTTCAGCGCAGTGGCACACGAAGGAGGCAGACATTGCCCACATCGAGTGGTATAAACGCACAAAATTAATTGGGAGACAACTTTTACGCAGCGAAGCGCACCGCAATCCCCTGAGCTCTGGTTATCCCCTGGAGGGGTGAGCTTCGGGCAGGTATGGTGAGACTAGGAGCCTCGTGGAAGGAGCTCAGAGAGAGGAAGCCTGTCCCAGTGATGCCCAGATAGTCACAGGGAGTGGGGGAAGGGAAATGTCTAGGTGATTCTGTAACAAAGGATCTTTCTGGTTGAGGAAATGGCCTGTTTTATTCCTCCTCTATATTATAATTAGGGATTTATGTTGACTGATTGAAATCAGTTGTGTTATCCGTGAGTATCATCAGGAGAATGAAGGGGCATTGGGTCTGTTTGGGTCGAGAATTTGAGAATCACCAGTGTCATGGAACAAATAAAGGACTCTGGTGGGAGAAGACAACTCAGAGATCTTTTGCCGGCCTTGCTATTTAAAGCCGAGTGACCGTGGGCAAGTTATTGCGTCTCTCCAGGCCTCGGTTTCCCAGTTTTTGCAGTGTTGCGGCTGTGCCGTGCCATCCTGTAGAACTTTCCCATTGGGACTTTGTAACACACGAGTGAAGCTGTCTGCAAGCCCCAAAGCCCTTGATGGTGATTGGAGTACGGTTAAAAATAGATCTGGAAGTAATTTTTGAAAGCAATTAAAAATGTTAAATATGCTATATTAGCCCTCTTGAAAAATATGACAACGTTATGTTCTCAATTCTTCACCAAACACCTCGAATGCAATGTTTTCCAAGAGAGAATTCTTGTAATAAATGAGCAGAGTTTTTGAAGACTAATTACACCTCTAGAATTACCCAGAGACTACAACTCCAGCTGTTTCCATAACAAAGACTCCTCTCTGCTCTCCTGCCCTCAAAGATAACTCCACCCCAGTTCCTCAGAGTGGTTCACAAAAGTCCTCACCACCTTCAGAGGCCTCTCTCACCAGCCCTGGAATTTTCTCTGTCTGGAAAGGAGCCAGCAAATTGTCTCACAAACATCTCCAGTGTTAGTTCTTAGAGGAAGCAACAGGAGGCAGCCCAGTCTCACTCGGTGACACTCGAAGCATGTACAGTCTTTGCCAATTTTGGGCATGGAGCTGTCCCCAAGTTGAGCAGGATTCACGGACATCCTATGTGGCCAAAGGCAAACCTCAAGGTTACCCGCTGGGCTGCTTCCAAAATGTAGGCCCTCGAGTAAAGGATCTAATTTTGTTTGAAAGAGACAACGGCTGCTGACCAGGCGCCTGCTGAATGGATAAGTCTGATCCATTGAGCTTAGTCGAAAAACAAGTTAAATGGAGTAAAAAAAATCTCTTTAAGAAAGAGAACAACGTAAGCTGTGTTGGGGCCGTAAGCGGAATTTCACTCAGCAGGAGCAACTGTTTTCATCAGAGAAAGGATTAGGGAGCTCTTGAGGGAGGTTTCCAAGAAACAGAAAAAGAGTCCCAATTCAAGTTCAGTAAATAATGAGGTGTCTGTGTGTTGGCAACTGAACTGTTGGGCCCAAGTGAGGCCGAAAGTGAGGGAGGCCGTGAATGCGCTGTAAGAGGCGGGTTCATTGAAGGAGGAAACAAAGCAGTTTAATTAATACCAAACGACTCACAAACAGAAGGAACATCGCGGTGGGAGGGCAGAGTGGAGATTTGTGGAGGTGGGAGGGTCCCTACGCGCCCCTGTTGGTCAAGTCTAAATGAAGACAAAGCCCTTTGCATTCAGACTATGATTGTGTGAATGACGCAGAGAGAGTTGTAACTTCTGTTCTATTGAAGTTCAAAAAGTACCTCACGGATGTTGTTGGGAAAATCAGAAGAAGTCAGGAAACAATGCTCTGAATTGTGCAAAAATAGAAATAAGAGCCCAGAGTTACCCAGAAATCTTTCAGTTCTACTGCCCTATAAATTATTGAGCCAGTCCCTTCCTGGACAACAAGAACTATTTATAGGATTCTTCCAAGCTCGTAATTACTTCAAAGATCCTTCCTTAGTCACGAGAAGACTTGGGACTCGGTTCTAAATCACAGCTCCATATTTTAAAACATCCCAGTAATTCGTGACAGCGGTAACCCCAGGGAGAGTTTGACGCTATGGATCACAATTTATGTTACACGGGACACCGAGTACTTGTGTTGAATATTTTGTTTTAAAAGACTGCGCTGGTTTTGTTTTGCTCTTTTTTTTTTTAAAGATTTTATTTATTTATTTTTTCCCCCAAAGCCCCAGTAGATAGTTGTGTGTCATAGCTGCACATCCTTCTAGTTGCTGTATGTGGGACGCGGCCTCAGGATGGACGGAGAAGTGGTGCGTCGGTGCGCACCCGGGATCCGAACCCGGGCCACCAGCATCAGAGCGCACGCACTCAACCACCAAGCCACGGGGCCAGCCCTTTTTTTGCTCTTTAACTTATTTTTATTATAAAAGAAGCAGATGCTGGTTGCAAAACAACGTCCTCCACAAAGGGTACTGAAGGGGCTGAATCTAAAGGTTACTGTCCCCTGTTGCACCCCAATACTCTTGCCCAGGGGTGGACACTGTTGTAGTTCAGTGTGTATCCTTCCAGACCCTTTCTTTGCATACACAAACTACATAAACACCTACCTCTTTTTCCCCTAAGCTTCTTGATATGAAATTAAGACCAACATTCAAGCATTCCTTTCTCTTGAGCTATGTTTGATAACAAAGTGCTAGTTTGAACCATGATCTAAACCAGAACACTTTCACTCAGGGAAAATGACCATGTAAATGCTAAGTGCTGGTGTCAGAGCTGTGTTCTAACCTCTTTTCCACCCCACAGTTACCGAGGTGATCACGGACAGAGAACCAAGACCCCAGCCGGGTTGGAATCTTACATCTCCATCAGTCACTGAAAGAAAACATAAATGATATTTAGGAGCCATGTAGACCCGCAACGTAGGTTTTAACCCACCTCTGTAGGAAGTGCCCATGAGCCCAAAGGTGGTTGTTTCAAACCAGTTCAAGCTTTTGATGATCTTTGAGGGAAACCTAAAAGGAAATATAGCACAGCAATTTCATTTAAAACTAGAAAGACAAAAAAGACTGTGTTTGAAAAGAAGTTCCAAGAACCAAGGAGTGTTTGGTCGTCAAACCCATCCAAAACTAGCAGGAGCTTGGTTCCCAAAGGGTCACTGTTCCATCTGCCCAGAAGCACCAGGATGTTTGTTAAACTTGCCATCCCAGATGGACTGAATCAGAATCTCTGGGGGAAGAGTAACAAGCATTTTTAAAAGCACCCCAGTTGGACTTCAGTTACACCAAAGTGTGAGACCTATTGTTCAAGAGAACAGAGGAAAAGAAGAAGACAGAAGGCACCCTGTGGCAAAGAAGACATTTAGGCCAAAAGATGAGAAGGGGGATGCAAGGGGTCTTATAGCCTTGACCAGCCATGTATACATCCAGAAATCAAGTACAAGGGCAAGCCCTCCCATGCAGAGATGAGCATTTCTGAAGCTAGAATAAGTAGTTTTTGATGTTGAAAATCAGTCCCTATCAGTTAGCAAGCAGGGAGTATTGACTGAGAACTAACTAATGAATGTGCTAAGCATCACAGAGCCTACAGACTTGTTTAGAGACAAAAAACAAACATAAACAAAACAATACTGAGCAGTGTAAGCCATTGTACAATTAGGTGCTAAATTATGTGGCATAGACAACAAGTTCAGAGGAGACAGGTGATGGTCGGAGAAGGAAGGCAAAACTTCAAGAACTGGTAGGATTTGAGTACCTCACTGGGAAAGATACAGAACCAGGAAAGTGCAAACCATATTGACAGACAAGTGCGGGTCCGAGGTTATGGGAGCAGATTGTGGAGATTGAGGAGAGAAAGGAATCTGAGTGGATGGAGGGAAGCAGATGATGGAGGCCTGGAAAATGAGGCAGAAAATTTAGGTTTCATGATGTGGGAAATGGCCATAGAATACTTGAAGCAGATATTTAGGAATTGTTAGTCTATCTGTGCTGTGGAGCACGGATCATCTTCTGACTGAGGGACACCCCTGTAGAAGCAAGTAATACTTACAGCCCAAATCTCTGTGGGTTCCTCAGTGTCATCTAAGTTTTCCTTGGTGATTAATCAAGCAAGGAGCAGATCTAGGGGAGGAAATCAAGGGTTTTGGTTTTGCACTTCATAAGTTTGAGGAACGTATTAGATATCGATTTCTAAGTGGAGAAATCAAGTGGGCAGCTGGATATAAAAGTACAGAGAACAGGGAGATACCAATAGGGGAAGAGATAGCAAAGAGATAGTATTTAAATGACAATTAGTGTATCATGGGACCCTCTCAGTTTGCCTGCTCCACCTCCCCTGCTCAGTGGCAGAGTGGAACTTGAAAGTATGTATGTTCCCCCGCTCAAAATCCATCTCCAAATACCAAAATCCAAATCTCTAAACATGGCTAAGCCCTAGGACCATGTCTCTAACTCTCAGCCATATTTTTTCACTTGAATGTCTTGCCAAAATGTCTAACTCAATGATAATGAAAATACAATGGGTCAAAGTCTGTGGAATGCACCTGAAGTCATGCTTAGAGGAAAATGTATAACTTCGAATGCTTATATTAGGAAAGAGCAATGGCCAAAACATCAACAATCTAAGTATTCATCTCAAGAAGTTAGTAAGCAAACAGCAAATTAAACCCAAAGAAAGTTGAAGGGAAGAAATAATACAGATAAAAGCAGAAATTAATGATATAGAAAGAAAGCATAAAATAGGATCAACAAACTTGGTTCTCTGAAGAGACTAATGATAAACCCCTGGCAAGACTGATCATGAAAAAAGAGAGAAAGACTAAATAATATCAAGAGTGAAAAATGGGATTGTATTAATTTGCTATGGCTGCCATAACAAAGTACCACAGACTAGGTGGCTTAAACAACAGAAATTTATTTTCTCACAATCATGGAGGCTGGAAGTCCAAGATCAAGGGGTCAGCAGGAATGGTTCCTACTGAGGAACATAAGGGAAGGATCTGTTCCAGGCCTCTCTCCTTGGCTTGTAGATGGCCATCTTCTCCCTGTGTCTTCATATGGTCTTCCCTCTGTGCATGTCTCTGTTCTCATCTTCTCTTCTTATAAGGACACTAGTCCTATTGGACGGGGCCCTGCCCATATGACCTCATTTTACCTTAATTATCTCTTTAAAGGCCCTGTCTCCAAATACAATCACATTCTGAGGTATTGGGGGTTACAACTTCAATATATGAATTTGGTGAGGGATGGAGAGACACAATTCAGCTAATAACAGGGAGATTACTACAGATCTTATAGACATCAAAAAGGTCATAAGAGGATATTATGAACAAATTTGTGAAAAAGAATTTTAAAATTAAGATGAAGTGGACAAGTTCCTTGGAAAACACGTATCTCCAAACTATCACAAAAAACAAAGAAAGAAAGAAAACCTGAATAGCTTATAACTTAAAGAAATTGAATTCATAATTTTAAACTTTCCCACAAAGAAAACTCCAGGCCCAGGTGACTCACTGTGAGTTCTTCTAAACATTTAAGAGAAATATAATGCCAATTTTACCCAAACTCTTCCTGAAAATAGAAAAAAAGAGGAAAGAGAAGCACTCTTTAATTTGTTTTATGAGGCTAGCATGACCTTGAAATGAAAATCTAATAAGACATTTTTAAAAGGGAAACTTACAGGCTAGTCTCTCTTAAGCAAAATATTAGCAAGGCAAGTCAATCAATACATAAATAGAATAATATATCACAACTAAATTGCATTTTTTTTCCTAGAAAACAATGTTGGTTTAACATTTGAAAATTAATCAGTCAGTACAATTACCATGTTATGGGGAAAAAAGAAGAAAAATCATGAGCCTATCAATGGAGTTTTTAAAAGCCTTTGATTAAATTCAATATTCATTCATGAGAAAAAAGTTTAATAATTAGAAATAGAAAACAACTACAGGAAGAAAATTGGAAAAGCCACAAATATGTGGAGATTGAACGAAATGCTACTGAACAACTATTGGGTCAATGAAGAAATCAAAGGAGAAATCAAAAAACACCTGGAGACAAATGAAAATGAAAATACAACATGCCAAAATTTATGGGATACAGCAAAAGTGGTTCTAACAGGGAAGTTTATAGCAATACAGGCCTACTTCAACAAACAAGAAAAATCTCAAATAAACAATCTAACAGTGCACCTAAAGGAACTGGAAAAAGAAGAACAAAGCCCAAAATCAGTAGAAGGAAAGAAATAATAAAAATTAGAACAGAGATAAATGAAATAGACTAAAAAAAAAATTGAAAAAAATCAATGAAACTAAGAGCTGGTTCTTTGAAAAGATAAACAAAATTGACAAACCTTTAGCCAGACTCACCAAGAAAAAAAAGAGAGAAGGCTCAAATAAATAAAATCAGAAATGAAAGAAGAGAAATTACAATGGCACCACAGAAATACAAAAGATTATGTGAGAATACTATGAAAAGTTATACGCCAACAAATTGGATAATCTAGAAGAAACGGATAAATTCTTAGAATCATACAACCTTTCCAAATTGAATCAAGAAGAAATAGAGAATTTGAATAGATTTATCACCAGTAAGAAGATCAAAACAGTAATCAAAAACCTCCCAAAAAATAAAAGTCCGGGACCAGATGGCTTCCCTGGTGAATTCTTGCAAACATTCAAAGAAGACTTAATACCTATCCTTCTCAAACTCTTCCAAAAAATTAAAGAGGAGGGGAAGATTCCTAACTCATTCTACAAAGCCAATGTTACCCTGACATCAAAACCAGACAAGGACAACACAAAAAAAGAAAATTACAGGCCAATATCACTGATGAATATCAATGCAAAAATCTTCAACAAAATACCAGCAAATTGAATACAAAAATACATTAAAAAGGTCATACACCATGATCAAGTGGGATTTATTCCAGGGATGCAGGGAAGGTTCAACATCTGTAAATCAATCAACGTGATACACCACATTAACAAAATGAAAAACAAAAAACACATGATCATCTCAATAGATGCAGAGAAAGCATTTGACAAGATACACATCCATTTATGAGAAAAACCCTGCATAAAATGAGTATAGAAGGAAAATACCTCAACACAATGAAGGCCATATATGACAAACCAACAGCTAGTATCATACTCAATGGAGAAAAACTGAAAGCTATCCCTCTAAGAACAGGAACCAGACAAGGATGCCTACTTTCACCACTCTTATTTAACATAGTATTGGAAGTCCTAGCCAGAGCAATCACGCAAGAAAAAGAAATAAAAGAGATCCAAATTGGAAAAGAAGAAGTGAAACTGTCACTATTTGCAGATGACATGATTTTATATATAGAAAACCCTGAAGAATCCATCAAAAAACTTTTAGAAATAATAAATGAATACAGCAGAGTTGCAGAATATAAAATCAACATACAAAAATCAGTTGCATTTCTATACGCTAACAAAGAAGTAGCAGAAAGAGAAATTAAGAATATAATCCCATCTACAATCACAACAAAAAGAATAAAATACCTAAGAATAAATTTAATCAAAGAGGTGAAAGACCTGTACACTGAAAACTATAAAACATTGTTGAAAGAAATTGAAGAAGACACAAAGAAAGGGAAAGATATTCCATGCTCTTGGACAGGAAGAATTAACATAGTTAAAATGTCCATACTTCCTAAAGCAGTCTACAGGTTCAATGCAATCCCTATGAAAGTTCCAATAACATCTTTCACAGAAATAAAACAAAGAATCCTAAAATTTATATAGACCAACAAAAGACCCTGAATAGCCAAAGGAATCCTGAGAAAAAAGAATAAAGCTGGAGGTATCACACTCCCTGATTTCAAAATATACTACAAAGCTATAGTAATCAAAACAGCATGTTACTGGCACAAAAACAGACACACAGATAGTGGAACAGAATTGAGAGCCCAGAAATAACCTTACACATCTATGGACAGCTAATTTTTGACAAGGGAGCCAAGACCATACAATGTAGAAAGGAAAGTCTCTTCAATAAATGGTGTTGGGAAAACTGGACAGCTACATGCAAAAGAATGAAAGTAGACCATTATCTTACACCATACACAAAAAATTAACTCAAAATGGATTAAGGACTTGAATATAAGACCTGAAACCGTAAAACTTCTAGAAGAAAACATAGGCAGTACACTCCTCTGCATTGGTCTTAGCAGCATATTTTCAAATTCCATGTCTAACCAGGCAAGGGGAACAAAAATAAACAAATGGGACTACATCAAACTAAAAAGCATCTGCACAGCAAAGGAAACCATCAACAAAACGAAAAGATAACCTAACAATTGGGAGAAGATATTTGCAAACCATATGTCTGATAAGGTTTAATATCCAAAATATATAAAGAACTCATATATCTCAACAACAAAAAAACAAACAACCCAATTGAAAAATGGTCAAAAGATCTGAATAGACATTTTTCCAAAGAAGATATACAGATGGCCAATAGACACATGAAAAGATGTCCAACATCACTAATTACTAGGGAAGTGCAAATCAAAACTACAATGAGATATCACCTCATGCCCATCAGAATGGCTATAGTTGACAAGATAAGAAACAACAAGTGTTGGAGAGGATGTGGCGAAAAGGGAACTCTCATATACAGCCGGTGGGAATGCAAACTGGTGCAGCCACTATGGAAAACAGTATGGAGATTCCTCAAAAGATTACAAATAGAACTACCATATGATCCAGCTATTCCACTGCTGGGTATTTATCCAAAGAACATGAATGTGTAAAGATACACACACCCCTATGTTCATTGTGGCATTATTCACAATAGCCAAGATTTGGAAAGAACCTAAGTGCCCATCAAGGAACGAATGGATAAAGAAGATGTGGTATATATACACAATGGAATACAACTCAGCATTTAAAAAGATGAAATCTTGCTATTTGCAACAACATGGATGGAGCTTGAGGGTATTAAGCTAAGTGAAATTAGTCAGAGGGAGAAAGTCAAATACCATATGATCTCATTCATAAATAGAAGATGAAAACAACAATAGGGGCTGGCCCGAGACATAGTGGTTAAGTTCAGTGCACTCCACTTCGGTGGCCCAGGTTCGCACGTTCAGATCCCAGGCACAGACCTACACCACTCGTCAGCCATGCCGTGGTGGCGACCCACATACAAAATAGAGGAAGACTGGCACAGATGTTAGCTCAGGTCAGGGCTAATCTTCCTCAAGCAAAACAAGAGGAAGAAAGGCAACAGATGTTAGCTTTGGGTGAATCTTCCTCAGAAAAACAACAACACATAGACACAGAGATTAGATTGGTGGTTAATGGAGTGGAAAGGGGGAGGGAGGAGGGCAAAAGTGGTGACTGGGCACATGTGTGTGGTGATGGATGGTAATTAGCCTTTGGATGGTGAACATGATGTAATCTACACAGAAATCAAAATATAATGATGTACATCTGAAATGTTATAGACCAATGTTACCTCAATAATAAATAAATAAATAAATAAATAAATAAATAAATAAATTCTTACTAAAAAAAAAAGAAGAAATAGAAGAGAACTTCCTTAATGTGATAAGAATGTCTATAAAAAATCTACAGCATGAACTTGCTTAAGGTGAAATGTTAAAATATTTCCCTCCAAGATTAGGAATGGATGAGAATGTCTGCTAACTCCATCTCCATTCAGCATTGTTTTGGAGGTGCTAGATAGTGCAATAAGGCAAGAAAAATAAATAAAAGACATAAAAATTGGGAAGAAAGGTGGAAATTGTCATTCTTCACAGACAACATGTCTGTTTATATAGAAAAGCTAAGGGCCGGCCCTGTGGCTTGGTGGTTAAGTGCGCGCGCTGCAATGCTGGTGGCCCGGGTTCGGATCCCGGGTGCGCATCGAGGCACCACTTCTCCGTCCATCCTGAGGCCGAGTCCCACATACAGCAACTAGAAGGATGTGCAGCTATGACATACAACTATCTACTGGGGCTTTGGGGGGAAAAAATAAAATAAATAAAATCTTTAAAAAATAAAAAAAGTTATTTAAAAAAAAAAAAAAAAAAGAAAAGCTAAAAGGATCTAAACAAATTATTAAAATAAATAAGTGAGTTTAGCAAGGTTGCTAGACATAGGGTAAATATACAAAAATTATATTTTTAGATACTAGTAACAAATCAAAAATGGAAATTTTGAAAATGATACCATTTAAAATAAAATAAAAAACATCAAGTACTTAGGAATAAATAAAAGGTATGTAAGTCCTGTATACCATAAAACATTATTGAAAGAAATTTTAAAAGACCTAAATAAATGGAGATATATACAGTCATGTGTTGCTTAACGATGGGGATACATTCTGAGACAGGTGTCATTAGGTGATTTTGTCATTGTGAAAACATCATAGAGTGTACTTACACAAACCTAGATGGCATAGCCTACCAGACACCTAGGCTATATGGTATAGCCTATTGCTCCTAGGGTACAAACCTAGCATGTTACTGTACTGAATACTGTAGGCAACTGTAACACAATGGTAAGTATTTGTATATCTAAACATAGAAAAGATACAGTAAAAATACAGCATAAAAGATAAAAAATTGGGCCGGCCCCATGGCTTAGCAGTTAAGTGTGCGCGCTCCACTACTAGCGGCCCAAGTTCGGATCCCAAGCACGCACCGACGCACCGCTTCTCCGGCCATGCTGAGGCTGCGTCCCACATACAACAACTAGAAGGATGTGCAACTATGACATACAACTATCTACTGGGGCTTTGGAGCAAAAAAAAAAAAAAAAAAAAGGAGAATTGGCAACAGATGTTAGCTCAGAGCCAGTCTTCCTCAGCAAAAAGAGAAGGATTAGCATGGATGTTAGCTCAGGGCTGATCTTCCTCACACACACACAAAAAAAAAGATAAAAGATGGTAGACCTGTAGACCTGTACAGGGCACTTACCATGAATGGAGCTTGCAGGACTGGAAGTTGCTCTGGGTGAGTCAGTGAGTGGGCGGTGAGTGAACGTGAAGGCTTAGGACATCACTGGACACTACTGTAGACTTTATAACACTGTACACTTAGGCTACACTAAATTTATTTTTTAAATTTTTCTTTATTCAATAATAAATTTACCTTAGCTCACTGTAACATTTTTACTTTATAAACTTTAAATTTGTTTTAACTTTTGACTTTTGTAGTAACACTTAGTTTAAAACACAAACACATTGTACAGCTGTACAAAAGTATTTTCTCTCTTTATATCCTTATTTCATAAGTTTTTTTCTATTTTTTAAATTTTTTGTTGTTTTTTAATTTTTATACCTTTTTTGTTAAAAACTAAGACACAAACACACACATTAGCCAAGGCCTACACAGGGTCAGGACCATCAATGTCACTGTCTTCCTCCTCCATATCTTGTCCTACTAGAAGGTCTTCAGGGGCAATAACTCCCATGGATCTGTCATCTCCTATGATGACAATGCCTTCTTCTGGAATACCTCCTGAAGGACCCGCCTGAGGCTCTTCTTGAGAAGCTGTCACTCTTTTCAGAAACATGTCCATGGTGGTTTGCTTGGTTTGTTTGTTTTTTTCATCATAGATTTGCTTGTAAGCAGATAATGCGCAATGAACATTCCTCTCTATGAATGAAAAACTTACAGTGTTGGGCTCCATGTTTTCAAACATTTTACAGAGCTTGTTGAAGTCTGCAAATCTTCTGCTAAATACTTCACTGTGAATTTTCATGGGGGTTTTTCTTTTTCTTCTCCTACAGTGTCCTTTTATTTTGCCTCTTCTTCAGCTGTGCATTCCTGTTCCAGTTCCAACAACTCCTCATTAGTCAGTTCCCCAGGAACCACCTCTAGGAGCTCCTCAATGTCATCTTCATCCACACCCATGTTAAAGTCGTTTGCTGTCTCAACCACAGCCTTGTTGATTTTTGCAACCTCCTCATCCTTGGCAAATCCTTTGAAGTCATGGATGAACCTCTTGGGTGTCTTCTTCCAGATGCCATTCATACATTCCTTGGTGACATCACCCCAAGCCCAAGCAAGGTTCTTGATGCAGCCATAGATGTGGTAATCCTTACAGAATTGCATCAATGTCTTCCTCAGTTGCAGCAATAGCCTGGATAAAGGTCCTCCTCAGGTAATAGGCCTTAAAAGCTGCTGTAACTCCTTGATCCATTGGTTGGATCAAAGAGGTGGTGTTTGGAGGGAGAAACACTGCTTTGATATTGAGATGAAGATCACCAATAAAAGGGGGATGTCCAGGAGCATTGTCAACGATAAGCAAAATCTTGAAAGGTATATTACTCTCCAAACAGTACTTCTCCATTTCACTGGCATAGCAATTCAGGGCATCTTGGAAGAGGAGCTGGGTCATCCACGACTTCTTATTGTTCCTGTAGGACACTGGCAGTGTGTTCTTGTTGATATACTGAAGGCCTTGGGGTTCTCACTGTGCCAGATCACAAAGAGTTTCAATTTGTAGGCTGCAACATTGCCCCCAAGCAAGACTGCTGTCCTGCCCTTAAAAGACTTGAAACCTGGCATTGACTTGGTCTCCTTATGGATGAAAGTCCTCTCAGGCATCTGTTTCCAGAATAGGGAGTTTTCATCCATATTGAATATTTGCTTTGGCAAGTAATTTTCCCATATAATCAGCTTATCTAAAGTTTCCAAAAATTCTTCAGCTGCCTTCACATCAGCACTCACAGACTCACCTCTCACTTTCACATTATGTAATGAGTCACAATTCTTGAATTGTTTAAACTACCCAGAGCTAGCAGTAAATTCAACACTGTAGCCACGTCCAGACTTTTCTTTCAACATTGCAAACAACCTTTTTGCTTTGGCCTTGATCATCATGGTGCTGAGAGGGATATGCTTCTGTGTCTGGTCTTCAACCCAGGTCATTAGAAGTTTCTCCATGTCTGATGCAGGCCCTTCTCGAATTTTTGTTAGTCTCAGTGCTGTCAGTGAAGCAGATCCTTTAACAGCTTCCAACACTTGCTTCTTCTTCTTCTTCAAGATTGTAGCTATGGCGGAATGGGACGTGCCTGACTGGCGAGCAATAACCATCACTGATTTTCCACCTTTGTAGTCCTTAATCACTTTCGATTTTGTTTCCAGGTCAATCATTTGATGTGGCCTGTTGCTGGCAACATCAGCAGTGGATTTTGAATGCTTAGGGGCCATGATGAACAAAACAACATAAGATTAAATCACCCGCTAAAGAAAATGGTGCAGTCAAGAGATGCGGTCAACACAAGATGCATGAGGCTCCTGCCAGCGTACCATGGCATACTATTTCACAGTAAAGTTTTTTTTATAAGTAGAAAGAGTACACTCTAAAATAATGATAAAAAGTGTAGTATAGTAAATACGTAAACCAGTGACATAGTCATTTTTTATCAAGTATTATGTACTGTACATAATTATATGTGCTCTACTTGTATATGACTGGCAGTGCAGTAGGTTTGTTTACACCAGCATCACCACAAACATGTGAGTGAGTAATGCACTGCACTACATTATGATGGCTACCACATCACTAGGCGATAGGAATTTTTCAGCTCCATTATAATCGTATGGGGCCACCATCACATATGTGGTCCATCATTGACTGAAACATCATTATGTGATACATGACTGTATACAATGTTCATAGATTGGATACTACAAAAATTTCAGTTCTCTCCAGATCAATCTAGCATTTTAAAATCCCAAAGTTTAAAAATCCCAGAGGGTTTTTTCAGATGTGTGTTACGGATATTGAAAGACTGACTCTTAAACACGCACAGTAAACGGCCAAGAACAATCAGAAAACATTTCAAGAAGCACAAAGTTGGAGAGCTTACTCTACCAGACATAGACTTACCACAAAGCTATGTACACAGAGGTAAATGGACCAGTGGAACAGAACAGAGTCCAGAAACAGACCCCCACGTAGAGGTACTTGATTTATGACAAAGATGGCACTGTAGACGAGTGAGGAAAGAACATTCCTTTCAAGAAATGGTGTTCAGTCAAGTAGATATTCATATGGAAAAAAACTAAACTTGACACCTACTTCATACTAAAAACAAAAGTCAATTTTTGATAAATTATAGACCTAAACATGAAAGGTCAAACAATAAAATTTCTAGAAGATAACATAGAATATATTCTTAGCTTTGAGGTAAGGAAAGATTTCTTAAGTAGAACACCAAAAAATACCATAAAGAAAACAATTGATTAATTGAACTACATTAAAATCAAGAACTTGCAAAGGACTTGTGTCTAAATATATAACAAATGCTTATAAATCAGTCTGAAGGAGACAACCCAATAGAAATGTGGGGAAAGGACTTGATCAGGCACTTTACAGAGGAGATTCTGAGATGACTATTGAACGTATGAAGAGATGCTCAACCTCATTATTCACAGGGAAATGTAAATTGTAACTACCATTATACACCAATAAACATCTACCAGATGGCTAAAAGTACAAGATAAATAACACCAAGTTGTGCTAAGTGTGTGAGCAATACACACTGCTGTTAGGACTGTAAATTTGTACAACATTTTGGAAAACTCTTTGAGACTATCTACTAAAGGTAAACATATATTTAACCCAAAATGCTACTTCTGGGTATCTATCCAAAAGAAATACCTACATATGTTTACCAAAAACGTGTATGACAATGTCCATAGTAGCACTATTATAATAACCCTACATTAGAACAGCCCAAATGTCTATCAACAGAAGGATGGATAAGTATCTTAGGATATAGTCAGACAATGGAATATATACAGCTCTGAAAATGAACGAGAGCTACAGGCAACAGCACGGATGACTCTCAAAATCAAAATGACAAACAAAAATAACCCGAACACAGAAGAATACATACTTCTGATTCCATTTACCCAAAATTTAAAAAAAAAAAACAAAAAGGCTAAACTGACCCTGGAGTTTCCAGGGACCTGCCGCAGCACAGAAGTGCTCAGGGTTCAGTCTGCAAATCCTTTCCATCACCAGCCCCCACCCCGCCCAGGAAACAAGGAGCTCGCATCAGAGTGTCACTAAACACACTGCTTAGCTCTGCTACTTTTTTTTTTTTTTTGGTAGTTAGACTTTTCAGAGGAAGGAAGCAGAGCGTTGATTTCTGTCCTGGTGCAAGCCCGGCATCTTGCCGCAGACTGGCACTTTGAGTAGCCCACGGTCTTCTCCCAGGCTCACCTGGGTTGGCTGACAGCTGCAGTAGACCGTCCCCAGCAGGCTGACAGTTTCCTGCCTCAAGCTGCTGAGATTTCTCCAGCACCCTGAGAGTTTGCTCTTCCCCGAGAAGACGCAACTACCATGCAGGACAGGTAACGCCTCCAGGGGCACCCCTCAACCGGTAGGGGCTGGAAGTTGGTAAATAATACCCCAGCTCCCTATCCGCCAGCAGGACGATTATAAAGCTTGTTCCATATGGCTTCTCAGAGGGCCCCAAGAGGACTGAGCCCAGGTGTCCATATTGGTGACCCGCTCATTCACGTATTTGCTATTAGCTTTTCTCCCTTCTCCATCTCGCTCTCCTTACTCCTGCCTCTTGGGGTCACCTCCCCAGTAAACTATCGGCTTTGGGGGGAACCCAAACTAAGACACGTGCATATGTGTTACAGCTATAAAAAAACAATCAGAAAGCAATGAACGTAAAAGTCAGAATAGTGGTAACCTCCTGGCAGGGGTGAGAGAAGGAGAGGTGACAGAGTCAGTGTGAGGAGCGTTTCTAGGGAGCCGGCAAATATTCTACCGATAGCTGGCTGTGGTCAGACGTGTGTGATAAATCACTGAGCTGTCCATTTTGCTTCCTGCACTTTTCTGTGTTATGTTTCATAATGTAAAAGTTTAATAGTTCATGGGCCTCATTAAGATAAAAGATTAAAATCATTTGAAAACTTGACAAGTTTTAAATGTATTAGTTGTGTAAATGGTGGTTACATGTTAGAAAGTTCTGTTTAGTAGATTCAGAGTTTCAATAAATTGAACAAATACATCAAGCACAAAAGCCACCGGAACTTTGAAGATCCCAGCGACGTATTATCTAGGAGTTTCTCGTTTCAAGACCACCCAGAGGCTGGCTGGGACTTCTCTGTGAACGTTGGGTGCTCCCTGTCCTCTCAGGGGAGCAGCAAATCAAAGGAGTGCTTGGCCGAGGATGGCTCCCAGGACCCAGAAAGTGGCTGAGCCTTGGAGGTCCTGATCGCCCCACAGCTTCATCAGTGAGGGCCTCGGGCTCCCTGGGGGCTTCTTCTGCCAGGTTCCAGGAGCTGTCCCCACAGGGCTGCTGGTTGGAGCACATCAAAATACAGGATGCCAAATATTGCCTGGAATATACTTATACATAAAAATCACTGGCAGTTTATCTGAAATTCAAATATAACTGGGCATCCTGCATTTTCTCGGGCAGGCCTGTGTCCCCATGAGGCTCTCTCCCAGCCCATGGACTGGAGTCCGCAGCCACCCCGGGTGTCACTGCCTTGCTTCTGGAACCTGAGTCCAACACCCTTCAGCTCTAGCACTGCCAGACATCCAGACATCCTGGGTTCTTGCTGTGGCTCAGCTCAGACTCCAACCACAACCCTGTGGGTTCTAATTCCCCTTTGTCCCAACAATTCGGACGATCCAGGGTACAGGTTTGGTTGCACTGACTCTCTATAAGGAAGGCATGGGTTTGGAAATCAGGATTCATTCTCCTGCAGAAATAGTATGATGAAGTTCCCAGGCCAGCACATAACAATCTGTTTAACCCGTAACATACCTGTAAGGGCACAGGTACAACGGCGCAGCTTCAACGGCTCCCACTGTATGTAGATCAAATAAGTATGTTCACGTGTCTGCTCTGTGCTTGGCCCTCTGCCAGGTGTTGCAGGAGGTACAGAAAGGAGTCGGGTTGTCCTGACCTCCTGGAGTTTGCCATGCAGTGTAGTGAGAGGACTGGAATTGTGTGACTTTTTCCCTGTGGAAACATACCTTCTGGTTCTAACTCAGAGTCTCAGGGTGGCTGCTGCTCCCCCAGCAGGAGGAGCCGTGGCCACAGGAATTGTGTGTGTGTGTGCGTGCGCTCATCAGTGTGCACACGTGAGTGTGCATGCATGCAACCTGGGTAGGTGTGCACATGAATGTGTGCAGGCAAGTATGCACATACGTGTGTATATGTGCACGTGTGTGTGCGTGTATGAGTATAGGGCATGTCAGACCCACAGGGGCTTCCCGGAAGAGTGAAAAGCAATATTGACCAGGGGACACCAGTAACTCATTAAATCCACATAAATTAAGAGAAGGCACCTTTACATTTGTGTAAGGACACACTTTCATGCACACGTGCACACACACCCCTGCGGCTCTGTAACTGCCCAGATCTTCTGAACTGGGAGCCAAAAGGCAGCTCCCCTGACAAGAAATTAACAGATGGGCAGGGGCGCTCAGAGAGGACCAGGCCACAGTCCTGGAGGAGACTGAGAGAGGAGGGCAGAGCCGAAGGGGTGAGGTCTCCGGCTGGTTTTGTTGACACTGCATCCCACCTTCTCGCCCACCTCCCGCCTCCTGGCCCAGTGCCCAGGGGAAAGCAGGTGCTCGACAGACAACCACTGGATGAACGCCTGAATGACCCCAGCGAGACTGCAAACACTGCAGCCGAGGTCCTCATGCCGCCACTGGGGGAGGCGTGGGCCTCTGGGTCACACAGTCCTGGGTTCGAGTCCCTGCTCCAACCCTGACTGTGGCGTGGCCTTACCCTCTCAGTGAGCCTCCAGCTTCCAGATCCAAAACCATGGTGGGGATAATGCCCATTTCATAAAGTTATGTGATTAAATGAGGTTAAAGTATATAAAAACCTTAACAGGGGGCCTGGCACAAGATCTGTTATTAAAAATAATGTTATTCACATCAATGGATAGATCATCCAGACAGAAAGTCAATAAGGAAATAGTGGACTTAAGCAAAAAACTAGACGAGATGGACTTAATAGATATATAGAAAGCACTCCATCCAAACACAGCAGATTACACATTCTTGTCAAGCATGCACGGAACCTTCTCAAGGATAGACCATATGCTGTGAAACAAGGCAAGCCTCTATAAATTTAAGAAGATTGAAATCATAACAAGCATCTTTTCTGACCATAATGCTATGAAACTAGAAATCAACTACAAGAAAAAAACTGGGAAAGTGACAAAGATGTGGAGACTAAACAACATGCTACTGAACAACCAGTGGATCATTGAAGAAATTAAAGGAGAAATCAAAAAATATCTAGAGACAAATGAAAATGAAAATACACCATACCAACTCATATGAGATGCAGCAAAAGCAGTCCTGACAGGGAAACTCATAGCAATACAGGCCCATCTTAACAGACAAGAAAAATCCCAAATAAGCAACCCGAAACTGCACCTAACAGATTAGAAAAAGAAGAACAAACAAAGCCCAAAGTTAGCAGAAGGAGGGAAATAATAAAAATTAGAGCAGAAATAATGAAATTGAAACCAAAAAAACAGTAGAAAGGATCAATGAAACAAAGAGCTGGTACTTTGAGAAGATAAACAAAATTGACAAACCCTTAGCCAGACTCACTAAGAAAAAAAGAGAGAAGGCTCAAATAAATAAAATTAGAAGTGAAAGAGGAGAAATAACAACAGATACCACAGAAATACAAAGGATTATAAGAGAATACTGTGAAAAACTATATGCCAACAAACTGGACAATCTATAAGAAATGGATAAATTCTTAGACTCATACAACCTCCCAAAACTGAATCAAGAAGAAATAGAGAATCTGAATAGACCAATCACAAGTAAAGAGATTGAAACAATAATCAAAAATCTCCCAAAAAATAAAAGTTCAGGACCATATGGCTTCTCTGGACAATTTTACCAAATATTCAAAGAGGATATAATACCTATCCTTCTCAAACTACTCCAAAAAATAGAGGAAGATGGAATACTTCCTATCACATTCTATGAGGCCAACATCACCCTGATACCAAAGCCAGGCAAGGACAATAGAAAGAAGGAAAATTACAGGGAAATATTGCTGATGAACATAGACGCAAAAATCCTCAACAAAATATTGGCAAACTGAATACAGCAATACGTTAAAAAGATCATACACCATGATCAAGTGGGATTTATACCAGAGACACAGGGATGGTTCAACATCCGCAAATCAATCAATCTGATACACCACGTTAATAGAACAAGGAATAAAAACCACATGATCATCTCAATAGATGCAGAGAAGGCATTTGACAAGATCCAGCATCCATTTATGATAAAAACTCTCCACAAAATGGGTATAGAAGGAAAGTACCTCAACATAATAAAGGCCATATATGACAAACCTGCAGTCAATATCATACTCACAGGGAAAAACTGAAAGCCATTCCTCTGAGAACAGGAACAAGACAAAGGTGCCCACTCTTGCTACTCTTAGTCAACACAGTACTGGAGGTTCTGGCCAGAGCAATTAGGCAAGAAAAAGGAATAAACAGAATCCAAATAGGCAACAAAGAAGTGCAACTCTCACTGTTTGCAGATGACATGATTTTATATATAGAAAACCCTAAAGAATCCATTGGAAAACTATTAGAAATAAATAACTACAGCAAAATTGCAGGGTACAAAATCAACTTACAAAATCAGTTGCATTTCTATACTCTGATAATGAACTAACAGAAAGAGAATTCAAGAAGACAATCCCATTTACAATTGCAACAAAAAGAATAAAATATCTAGGAATAAATTTAACCAAGGAGGTGAAAGACCTATAAAATGAAAACTATAAGACATTATTGAAAGAAATCGATGATGACATAAAGAAATGGAAAGATATCCCATGCACACAGATTGGAAGAATAAACATATTCTTCAAAATATGTTTATTATTTTATTATTATAAACATATTCTACAAAAATGTCCACACTACCTAAAGCAATCTACAGATTCAATGCAATCCCAATCAGAATCCCAATGACATTCTTCACAGAAATAGAACAAAGAATACTAAAATTCACATGGGGCAACAAAAGACCCCGAATGGCTAAAGCAATCCTGAGAAAAAAGAACAAAGCTGGAGGCATCACAATCCCTGACTTCAAAATATACTGCAAAGCGATAGTAACTAAAACAGCATGGTACTGGCACAAAAACAGACACACAGATCAATGGAATAGAACTGAAAGCCCAGAAATAAAACCACACATCTACAGACAGCTAATCTTCGACAAAGGAGACAAGAACATACAATGGAGAAAGGAAAGTGTCTTCAATAAATGGTGATGGGAAAACTGGACAGCCACTAGCAAAAGAATGAAAGTAGGCTATTTTCTTTCACCATACACAAAAATTAACTCAAAATGGATCAAAGACTTGAGGGTAAGACCTGAAATCATAAAACTGCTGGAAGAAAACATAGGCAGTACACTCTTTGACATCGGTCATAGAGGGATCTTTTCGAATTTCATGTCTACTCAGACAAGGGAAACAAAAGAAAAAATAAACAAGTGGGACTTCATCAGACTAAAGAGCTTCTACAAGGCAAATGAAACTAGGATCAAAATGAAAAGACAACCCACTAGCTGGGAGAAAATATTTGCAAATCATATACCTGACAAGGGGTTAATCTCCATAATATATAAAGATATATATATATGTATACACAACTGAACAATGAAAAAACAAACCAACTGATAAGAAAATGGGCAGAGGATATGAACAGACATTTTTCCAAAGAAGATATACAGATGGCCAATAGGCACATGAAAAAATGTTCAACATCACTAATCATCAGGGAACTGCAGATCAAAAGTACACTAAGATATCACCTTATACCCGTTAGAATGGCTATAATCACCAAGACAGAAAACAACAAGTGTTGGAGATGTTGTGGAAAAACGGGAACCCTAAGTCACTGCTGGTGGGAATGCAAACTGGCACAGCCTCTATGGAAAAGAGTATGGAGATTCCTCAAAAAATTAAAAATAGAAATACCATACAATCCAGCTATCCCACTTCTGGGTATTTACCCAAAGATCCTAAAATCAACAATCTAAAGAGGCTAATGCACCCCCATGTTCATTGCAGCATTATTCACTATAGCCAAGAAGTGGAAGCAACATAAGTGTCCCTTGACTGATGATTGGATAAAGGAGATGTGGTATATATATATATATATATATATATACACACACACACACATATATATATATATATGTAATGGAATACAATTCAGCCATAAAAAAAAAGACAAAATCGTCCCATTTGCAACAACATGGATGGACCTGGAGGGTATTATGTTAAGCGAAATAAGCCAGACAGAGAAAGACAAACACTGTATGACCTCACTCATATGTGGAATATAAACTAACACACGGACAAAGAGAACAGTTTGAGGGTTACCAGGGGGAAGGGAGTTGGGGGGTGGGCACAAGGGGTGAAGGGACATATTTATATGGTGACTGACAAACAATAATGTACAACTAAAATTTCACAATCTTATAAACTATTATGACATCAATAAAAATATTTTAAAAAATATTATCATTAAAAAAAACCAAGTGGCTATGTGCTTTGCAGAAAAAGCGTGTTCACAAAGTAAAAAGAAAAATTCAGCCTTAGAACCACGAATCCTTGCAAGGTCAGAGAAGTCTTGAAAAGAACCATCTCGTCTTGCTTTTGTGTGGAGAAATACTAGATTTGTGCCGGCAGCTCCCCCAGCTGGCTCTCCCTGCGCTCGCTGGCTGCCCAGGCCGGGAAAGGTGGAGGTCTTCCACCACCTTGTGGACACGCCGGGACGGCAGGGAGCCGCCGGGCCTCGCGCCCGCCTGAGGTCGGCTCCCACGCGGTGCTCTCTGCTGTTTGAGCCCGGCACGCTCGCTCCGCTGTTCACAGCACACTCAGGAGTGCTAAGAAGCTGGCACTCACTTATTTATCTGTCACTGATCAGAGCTTTCTCAGCTACTGCCTGGCTTGGAGGGTGTCCGGGAGGCACTAATTGTGGTCAAATTGATATAAAATTGAGTCCAATCGGATCATTTAAACAGTCTCTTTGGGTCCGACTTGGTCCCTTTAGGATCATAAGAGCCTTTCGGGGCTTTGTCCTTCTAATCCTCTCCAGGATGCAGCTGGGGGAGTGGGCGGGGCTCACATGTCCTCCTGGTATTGTGGGCAGGGGCTCCTGGTCACATGCTGGTCCCTCGTGTGCCCTGCAGGGGCCTCTGATTTCCCGGCTCTGCTGTGAAGCTGGTGGGGGCCCTGTCTGGCCCTGTAGACCCCTCTGGGGCTCTCTGCTGGTCTCCACCCTCCTCCTGGCCTGACTGCCCCTCCACACGGATGCTGAGGGTTGAGCCCCTCAGGTAATCCCCTCCGTGGGGTCACTGCAGCTGTCAGCTCTGAGTAGGGCAACTAGACCGACCACCCTGCTCTGTCCCGTGCCCATCAGTCCGCGTGTCCCCCCCTCACCACCGCCACCAGCCCTCCAAGTTGGTGCGTGGCAGCTCTGCCCAGAACAAACTCCTCCTGGTCGGCGCAGGGCCGAGCCTCAGCCCGCCGGGGTCCCTCTACACGGCTCCCCGTCAGCTCGGCCAGCCACCTCCCTCCTGGTGCCACCTTCCTCCCACAGCGCCCAGGGACCTGGGCGGTGATTCTCTTGTGTTTCCTCCACGTTCTGCCGCTCTCCTTCCACTCTGGTGTCCTGCCCAGACCTACTGACAAGACAGGGGAACCTTGTCCACACAAGGGGAAAAACGCCATGGTCTGGTCTGGCCCTGGAGGGTGAAGGAAAGAGCGTTCTAATCTTGGAAGGTTTGAACTTTGGAAGGTTAAAAAAGTCAAAGGAATATTTTTCAAGTCCTTTCTTCCTCAACAATGCGTAGATTTCAAGCCTTTTCTCTTGTTGCAAAATCCTATTTTGAATTTATTCGTCCCTTATTTATGAAGACTCCTCCAAGCAGATAAAAGCTAAGGAAGCATCTGGCTCCCCACACCCACTTCCTCCTCGGCCTGGGCAGGGGCCATACATCCCAGCCTCCCTTGAGCTTGGGTGTGGCTGTGTCACTGAGTCCCAGACAATGGAGTGTGGGTGGAATGGGGGCCTCTGGCAAGCCTGGCTGGGGCAGAGCCAAGATGGCAGGAGCCTGGGTCCCTGAATGACTGCATGGAGGCCCCCGCCCAACAGGAACACCCTGTGCACTTCACAGGAGCCAACAAGAAGCATCTGTTGTGGTAAGCCCCTGAGATGCTGAGGTTTATCAGTCACAGCTGTGAGCTTTCCACTAACTTAATAGCAGGTCATTTGTGTGTAAATGCAAAACAGAAGAACACATTGGTATTTTTTCAAACTATTACTTCTGTTTAGAGAAAAGATAAGATAGAACCAGTTCCCTGATGGCCAGTAACAGCTGAGACTCCTGAAGTCTTTGTCTGGGACCCTCTCGACATCTCTCCCTGTTGGTGTCATGGTCCACAGTTTGGCTTCAGTTAGCTCCCGTGTGCAGGTGACTCGCAAACGACCGTCTCTGAACTCCAGACCCGTGTCTCTAATGACCTGGATGTCTCAAAGCCCCTCAGACTCATCTTGTCCCAAGCTTACCTGTGCCTCCACCCTCCCAGCCAACTGCTCTCCTCTTGTGAGTCTGCCTTTCTTCATCCGGGCGCTCAAGCTGGAAACTTCTTGGCACTTCTTTCCCACACTCCCTGCCTTCGACCTATCACCGCGTCCTGTAGGTTTTACCTCCTAAATGCCCAGCCAATCCACCACCTCTGTCCCTCTACCGCCACCCCCATCCTCTCCCTGCTGGGAGGTTCTGTCAGCTCCTGACTGCTGCACCCACCTGGTCCTCTGATCCCCTCCAACCCATTTTCCACCCTGAGCTATATGATCTTTGCAAAATAGGAATATGATTTATGTCACCCACTCCCCTGCATAGGGCCCGTCTAAGCTTCTCCTTGTTCTTACAAAATGACAGCAGCCCACGAGGCCCACAGACCAGGCCCAGTCTGCCTCTCCAGCCCACCCGCCACTCACCCTGGGCCCCTGCATTCCAGCCCCACTGACCTTCCTTCAGCTCTGTGCTCACCATGCCCTCTCCTGTCGCAAGACCTCTGCACATGCTCACCCCCTCCCTGCAACACGCTGCCCTGCCTTCTCAGCTGTAGTGGGCATCTCAAGTGTCACTTTCTCAGGGAACACCTGACTCTCCCAACGAGGCCACATGCCCCTGTTATAAACTTTCATAGAGCCACATGCCTCGCCTCAGGAGCACTTTCTGCACTGTAATTTTATTACAGGCTGTCTAATTATTTGCTTGATCATTATCTCATTCAGCCCACCTCACTTCTACCCCAGGGCCTTTGCACTTGCTCCTCCCTCTGCCCAGCATGACTTTCCCCCAGATATCTGCATGGTTGGTCCCCTCACCTCCTCTAAGTTTTTCTTCAAATGTCTCTTTCTGAGTGAAGACCCAATCAACAGCCCTATTTAAAACTGCAACAGTAGCCCCTCCTCCAGCCCCACATCCCTCCCTAAGCCCCTTCTCTGGGGAGTTACAGTCTCCAGCATACCGTTCCTTTATGTTATGTGTCTTGTTCCACGTGTCTCTCCTTCTCTACAGTGTCATGCCACAGGGGCAGGAACCTCCATCTGTTTTGTTCACCGCCCCATCCCCAGTCCCTAGAAGAGCGCCTGGGACCCCGCGGGCCCGCAATACATCTGTTAAGTGAATACGTGACTGCAGTATAGTAGTTCTAAGCAGGGCCAACTTATCTGTTCTGTAAAGTGGACACGGTGCCCAGAGCACACAACGCTTTAGGAATCCACGAAAACAGGGCTCATTTCTTTTAAAATCAGGAGAAAAAAATGAGAACTCTTAGGCCAAGAAAATGTTTTAAAATACAGTACAAATATATTCATCTTTAGACCAACACTGCGGTAAAATAAAATTTTAATATTTTTTGTGGAGAAAGGAGCCCACCCGGCAAGAGTGCTGGGGCCCAGGGAAGTCATAGTGGGCCTGTTTCCGGGGCTTTCGTTGCAGACCCTGCGGGCCTTCAGAGGTCGGCAGGACGCGCGGCCGGCGGGGCCGCTTTAAGGATGCTCTGCGGGTACCGGGCGCGGGCGGCGAGGCTGCGGCCGTGACGTCACGGCCCCGCCCCCAGGGTGATGCTGCAGCAGCAGCGGCGGGCCGGGGGCGGCCGGGCCGGGACCCGAGCTGCGCGCGGGGCGGGCAGGAGCCCGGCCTCGGAAAGGGATGCCTCCCGGCTCGAACCACAGGTACCATCCTTTCCTCCTGCGCCCTCCGCACAGCCTCCCGGCTTTGTGCCGGGAGCGACGCGGCTTAGGCCCCGGGGTGATCAGAGTGCCAAGATCGGGGCCGGAGGTTGGCACGGAGACCTTTGTTCTTCTTGGATGTCTAATTCGTTGAACTGCAAAGGGAGCCCCCGTCTCGCCCCCTGAGTGCGGAACCCTCCGGCCCAAAGGAGGGTAGCAGTTGGGTGACAGATGTATTTCACCCTGGCTGGGAAGGAGATTGAACGCTGGAATTCGCCCCGGGCTTACGCTGTGCTTATTGGTGCCGGAGGCCTGTTCTCCGGTCACCTGGGCAGGTGTCATCAGCTTCCGGTTCACCTCTCGCCTGAGGCTGAACGCTCTTGGTGGCCAGGGCTCATGGTGTCAGCTCTCTCACATGCCAGGATTTCTGCTTTCTTGAGTCACCAGCCAAGGGGAACATGCTGAGGTTGAAATAAGAGGCTTATAAGCGATTCAGTTCATTCTGTCCTGGACAACTTTTCACATTATTTCCGGGATTACCATAATGTTGACGTTTTTCAGCTTTTATAGGGGAGTAGAGTCGGGTGCTGAGGAAACCCAAGTTCAGTGTGCGCCTGACCAGGGCTTTCGGGATCAATTGCCCGTCAGGTAGGGGCCAAATTTCCGGGATCAAAAGTGAGAAATGGGCCACAATTTAGTAACTAGCTTATTGAATACATCCCCTCACATCCACAGAGCCCTTTACTGGTCAGGGAAGATTTCCTTGAAGTATTAACTCTGAGAATTGGTAGAAGGAGGAGTGGAGGAGGGATTGGCCATGCGTGACCCCGTGGTGGGAAGCCTGGTTTCATATAAAGAAGAGGAGAAAGAAATGAGGAAGTGATTTTGGCTCATAGTAAGATAATTTTAAGCATTCAAGTTACACGGACATTGTTTATTTTTATTAATCATTTGCCGCTTAATCTTCCCATAACACAGTTTGAGGGATTCGTTACTTGAAACATCCCCTCTTTTCAAAAGCACAGTGGGCCCGGCGTATAACCTTTGGGGGTCCAGGGATATGTGCATTTTCTTCTGACTGAATAAATCGTCATATAGTGTGATAAAGATGATCTGGTGAATGTTTGTATGAGTGTATTAAAATTCTCTTTCATTATTTTAAATTTTACTTTCGTTTTTTGTAACATTTAAAATGGATTTTAAACATTCTTCATAGAATAATTTTTCATGGACAGCTTTTAATAAATGTATTTTTAAAATAGAAATGGTAATACTGATCCGCAGATTTGAAGGTGACCCTTAGTGAAGACTTTTTTCAAGCTCAGGTTTAGATTCTGGAGGGGTGAGATGGGGGTGTGAGGGTCTCAGTTTTCCTAGAACAGGCTGCAAGCTGTGTTTTAAAGCTGGGGGGTGGGGGCAGGCAGGTGATGTTGAAATCGTCACATCACAGATAGAGTCATTGGCTGTCTACATAGGCCATTTTAAATAGGGTCAAAAACATTCCCCTTTTCAAAAATATGCTTCCACCATATGGTGTTTCAATCTGAAATTCTTCCTCAGTGGGCCCACGGTTCTTCGTTCCAAAATTAAAGGGAAGGTTTCTAATGCACATGCACTCAAGTTCACTTCATGGGAGTAAAATGCCGGTAGGAAAGAGAGGCTGAGTTGCTGTGTGCCTGAAGGGGCGATGGAGGGGCGGGTGGAGGCACAGAGGAAGTTGGCCGCTGCAGTGGAGGTGGGGCTTCGAGTGGGCAGGTAGTCAGGTCGAGCTCTCCAGCACACCTGTGCTGAAGGTCTTCCTTCTGACTTTTAAGGAAACAATCTTATTATGTGGTGTTCCAACTGGCACTCTATTTCTGTCCTCTTAATGAATGAAGCTCCAGGGAATGCTAACAGCCACCTGGGTTTTTGAAGGGGCAAGATCAGCCAATGCACAGAGTTTTCTGGAGTATTTAGTGTGTAGAAGGGCCTGAGCTAGACCAGCGAGGAACATAAATGAGGAGCTTAGCTTTTTATAAATTTTAATCTTGATTTACTCTTAATAAATAATTTACATTTTTATGAAGCATTACTTGCCTACATAGTTCTTAAGTACGTCTGTTCTTGTTTTAGAGGAGAGCACGGGATTTTTCTAAGGTCACAAGATAAGCCATTTATAGAAGTGAGAGCAGACTGAGGCTCTGGTTATGTCCATGCCTGTCACCTCGGTATGAAATTCATCTCTTAGCAAGCCTTCAAGGCCCTTCCTGATCAGCTAATCCCTTCCTGTTGGCTTCATCTCTCACCACGCTGCCATTGTGCCTGACTGTTGCACATATCTCCTTTACACAGGTGGTTCCCACTGTTTTGAATGCCTTTCCTTTACTTTTTCACCCAACCCAAGGGCGAGAATTATTTCTTTCTTTTATCTCTATGACCTCGGTGTCTTGGTACTCAGTACTCAGCTGAATGGGAGGATGGGTGAGTAGGTGGGTAAATGGATGGGTGGAAGGGTGAATGGGTAGATAACTGAGTGAGGAATGGATGGATGGATGGATGGATGGATGGATGGATGGATGGATGGATGTTTGGAAGGGTGGATGGATAGATGGGTAGATTAGAGGATGGGTGGCTGGATATGTGGGTGGATGGGTAGGTGGGAGTATGGGTGGATGGGTAGATGGATGGACGGGTTGCTGGACTAACACAGTGTTTTGAATCCTGCTGGGGCATCTATAGATCAAATGATTTCCACCACTGGTGTCTTCTGATGAGAAGGAAGACAATTCCTGAATGTGTAGGGTAGTGGGCGAGTTTGGGATACAAATCTGGAGTGATGAGGGATTTCCGAGTCATTCATAAAGACGTTATCAACCAGCAATAGCGTGATAGAAGGTGGTATGGTAAGTTAATGTCAGAAATAAGGGCCTCATTTCTAAAGCTTAAAACGAATTTTGAAAGACAGCCTATCATGTTTATCTTGGTAAATAACAAGTATCCTTGTCAGGAAATCTATCAATGTTGGAAACGTTGTCTCTGGGTTGGGGCCTACTTCTCAGGAAGGACTTCAAAGGAAATTTAGGCAGTTGCTATTTTGTGAGGCAGATCCGGAGCTGTCAGAGAGGCCAAACCGAGCCCTAGAACCTCCTCTCTTACGTTTTTATCTGCCTCTTTCCCTCTGACCTTAGTAGCTTTCCTCTCCCTGTGCTTAGTGAAATTGACATTGGCTAACACACACAGGACAACATACTAGAATCCATTCACTTAATATTTACAATCTAGGTTAATTTCAAAGCAGTGAGAAACAGTTGGACGCCCAGGAACAGGTCACTGAGGGGTGCAGATCGCAAACCCCAGGGTGGGGGGACAAAAGTGTGGAGTGTCTGTGAAGGTGGGGAGTGGTGGGGAGAGAGACAGAGGTGGGGAGTGTCTGTGAAGGCCTGCACGCCTGCTAATTCCCTACTCAAGGTGTAGGCATTGTGAGAATTGCTCCAAAAAATAATTTGAAGATGGGGGAAAATTTATTTCTCACCTCTCCCTGGTTCTTTTTGTCCCTCTCTCTCTTTTTTTTTTTTTGGTAAACTGTTTCCCTATTCAGTGTGACATCTGTGACATGCAGGATTCAGGGAGTTTGGTTTATTTCTTTAAAGAGAGCATTTTCAAACACTATAAAAGTCTCAGTTCTCCTGAATTGACTGAAAAGTCACTCATCCAGTTGAAGCTGAAAGGAAAGGACTTGAGTTAAACTCATTCAGCTGCTTTCAGACAAGGATTTCCACCCCCCCGGCCTACCATGAGGAGGGAACATAGTATTAGGCCAGGTGACCGCTGTGACTGTCCGTCCTGTGAAGGACGGGCTGTCCCCTAACTGTGCACGGGCACTACCTGTCAGTGGGTCCTGTCCCATACTGGTCTCCCCTCCTGTCTGCTCCCCTGGGACCTGCAGGGAAAGGGCAAAACTAGCCCTGGAAATGGGCCACAGGTCCTACAGCCTGGTGTCCTCTGGGCTAAGAGCCGCCATAGAGCTCTTGGCTGTTCCACTTCCCAGGAGGGTCTTTGCCCAGCCCTCCTGATGGAACCTGTTTGGGGAACAGTCACTTTGAGTTTTAGTGTGGGGACCGGAAGGACTGGGGGTCCTCTCTCCAAGCAGAGAGAGAGCATCTGGCTTTGGTCTCCTGGGCAGATGGGCTGCACTGACACGAGAATGAGGCCTGGTAACATCACCCACAAAGAATAGGCTCAACTTTCGGGGCATGGTGTCTGACTCTAAGAGTTCCCCAACATGCACTCAACTTTCCCCACGTGAAAAGAGTGAGCGGGTGCCCATCAGGGGAGGGGGAAGCCACCTGGAAAAATGACCTCTCTTGGTGGCGGCCCCCCGGTGAGTAACTGGGGCTCTAATGGGCTTTCCCCACAGGAACACCCACCCGCCCCCCCTACGATGATCCCCCCGGCGAGCAGCACCCCTCCTGGAGAGGCCCTCTTCCCCGGTTTGGCTCCTCAGGACTTGTGGAGGTCTCAGGTCTCGAGCTACTCAGGGCCAGTGACCCGGCACATCAGCCACCGGGCCAACAACTTCAAACGACACCCCAAGAGGAGGAAGTGCATTCGCCCCTCCCCACCCCCGCCCCCCAACACCCCATGTCCTATCGACCTGGTGGACTTTGGGGACCTGCACCCCCAGAGGTCCTTCCGGGAGCTGCTTTTCAACGGCTGCATTCTCTTTGGCATCGAGTTCAGCTACGCCATGGAGACGGCGTACGTGACCCCTGTGCTCCTCCAGATGGGCCTGCCTGACCAGCTCTACAGTCTGGTGTGGTTCATCAGCCCCATCCTCGGTGAGCCCCAGCTCAGGCCCTGTGGTGGATGGCCTCTGGAAACCTCTGGAAGCCTCGGTTGAAGCAGCTTGAGGGTCCCCAGGGGACAAGGGAGGAGCAAGAGTTAAGTTCCACTCATTAGCATGGCGCTGTAGGACAACACTGGTATGGCCGGACATACTCCATATTTTAAGTGACTTTATCTAAGCCGGACTACAGAACAGGAATTTAGCAGACCCCGAGGGTTACCACCATCTTGTGCCGAGCTCTCAGTGGAGGATCCAAGCAATAAAGCTTGATGCGGTTTGGGGTGGGAGGTCCTGGAATGTCTTGGATTCCCGAGGAAGGTCATGGCTGCTTGGGGTCTTACAGGGGCCTACGTAGGAAATTTAAGGAGGAGCTGAGTGACTCCAAGAGTCTGTTTATCCTTTGTTTTCTAGCTTGGGGTTTCCTTGTTGCCTCTGAGTTTCATCACCTTATGCTGTGATGCCCTGGGGGCGTTTGAGGGCAAGTGATTCAGGGACGTGATGAGGCTGTTTCAAGGTTCGGCCCCATGTGCTGTGGGGCCCCTGCCATGACCGCTGGCCTGCTCTGTTTCAGGATTCCTACTGCAGCCACTGCTCGGTGCCTGGAGTGACCGATGTACCTCAAGGTTTGGAAGGAGACGCCCTTTCATTCTTGTCCTGGCTATAGGTCTGTCGTTCTGGAATTGAAATAAAGTGGAAAAAAGAAAAAAGGCCCCAACTGCTTCCTCTTAGGAAAGTCTAAGTGTTGACCAAAGCGATTACACAGATAATGTCACTGGTGTGGTGGAGGGAGGAGCCCACACCCCGCCTGAGTTAACCGTGAGGCTATATCACGTGGATCCTTTCTTAGAAACGAGTCAATAAAGTTTATGTCATTCCTGCTCTGCTTGATGAAATAAAAACCCTGATCAATCACAAAAAATAATAATAATAATATGGTGAGTCTGCAGGTGACCTTTCCAATGGGCTCTGCTTGAAGTTTGATTAAAAAGGAATTCTTGGGGCCCTAAAGATTCTAGACCTAGGTTGTGGGCTGCCGGGGGCAGAGCTGGTCTGTGTTTCCTCTGGGTGACTCTGTTTCTCTGTCCCCAGGGGCGTTGCTGGGCCTCTCGCTCTTGCTCAACGGCAGGGACATCGGCGCTGCGCTGGCCGACACAGCCAACAACCACAAGTGGGGCATCCTCCTCACCGTGTGCGGGGTGGTGCTGATGGACTTCAGTGCCGACTCGGCAGACAACCCCAGCCACGCCTACATGATGGACGTGTGCAGCCCCGCCGACCAGGACCGGGGCCTGAACATCCATGCCCTCCTGGCAGGTGAGTCTCCATCCAGGCGCCGAGCCGTGCCTGCAGGGCTGCGGCTTTCGCTGTGTGCACTTTGAAGTCCCTTCCTCACGCCCTGATCTAAAAAATAAGTGGATAAAATTCAAACACGTGGATGAACATTGAAGCGAATGAAAAGGTATGTCTCAAACAATATATATCAACAATAATAATAATATATATTTCTGATATATATGTACGTATACAGTCATGCACAGCTTAATGACAGGGATGCCTTCTGAGAAATGCATCATTAGGTACTTTCATCCTTGTGTGAACATCACAGAGTGTCCTGAAGGGGAACAAAATTTGTCCCCCAAAGTGTGTCTCTTTATTATGAGGATTATTTTAGGCTGATTATTTTTTTTTTTTTCGATGACTTTTATTTTTATTTATTTATTTTTTTATTTTATTTTATTTTTTTTTAATTTTTTGTTTATTGCAGTAACATTGGTTTATAACATTGCAAAAATTTCAGGTGTACATCATTGTACTTCTATTTCTGCATGGACTACATCATGTTCACCACCAAAATACTAATTACAACCCATCACCACACACATGTACCGAATCATCCCCTTCACCCTCCTCCCTCCCCCCTTCCCCTCTGGTAACCACCAATCCAATCTCTGTCCCTATGTGTTTGTTTATTGTTGTTATTATCTACTACTTAATGAAGGAAATCATATGGTATTTGGCCTTCTCCCTCTGACTTATTTCACTTTGCATTATACCTTCAATGTGCATCCATGTTGTCACAAATGGCTGGATTTCGTCATTTCTTATGGCTGAGTAGTATTCCATTGTGTATATATACCACAGCTTCTTTATCCATTCGTCCCTTGATGGGCACTTAGGTTGCTTCCAAGTCTTGGCTATTGTGAATAAGGCTGCAATGAACACAGGGGTGCATGTACCTTTGCAAATTGGTGTTTTCAAGTTCTTTGGATAAATACCCAACAGTGGAATAGCTGGATCATATGGTAGTTCTATCGTTGATTTTTTGAGGAATCTCCATACTGTTTTCCATAGTGGCTGCACCAGTTTGCACTCCCACCAGCAGTGTATGAGAGTTCCCTTCTCTCCACATCCTCTCCAACACATGTTGTTTCCTGTCTTGTTAATTATAGCCATTCTGACGGGCGTGAGGTGATATCTCATTGTAGTTTTGATTTGCGTTTCCCTGATAGTTAGTGATTTTGAACATCTTTTCATGTGTCTGTTGGCCATCTGTATATCTTCTTTGGAGAAATGTCTGTTCAGGTCTTTTGCCCATTTTTTAATTGGGTTGGTAGTTTCTTTGTTGTTGAGATGCATGAGTTCTTTATATATTTTGGAGATTAAGCCCTTATCAGATGTATGGTTTGCAAACATCTTCTCCCAATTGTTAGGTTGTCTTTTCGTTTTGTTGATGGTTTCCTTTGCTGTGCAGAAGCTTTTTAGTTTGATGTAGTCCCATTTGTTTATTTTTTCTATTGTTTCTCTTGCCCGGTCAGATGTGGTGTTTGAAAAGATGTTGCTAAGACCGATGTCGAAGAGCGTACTGCCTATGTTTTCTTCTAGAACTTTCACAGTTTCAGGTCTTACATTCAAGTCTTGAATCCATTTGGAGTTAATTTTTGTGTATGGTGTAAGGTAAGGATCTACTTTCATTTTTTTGCATATGGCTATCCAGTTTTCCCAACACCATTTGTTGAAGAGACTTTCTTTTCCCCATTGTATGTTCTTGGCTCCTTTGTCAAAGATTAGCTGTCCATAGATGTGTGGGTTTATTTCTGGGCTTTCGATTCTATTCCATTGATCTGTGTGTCTGTTTTTGTGCCAGTACCATGCTGTTTTGGTTACTATAGCTTTGTAGTAGGCTGATTATTTTTTTTTTTTTATTGATGTTTTAATGGTTTCTAACATTGTGAAATTTTGGGTTGTACATTTTTGTTTGTCCATCACCACATATATGACTCCCTTCACCCCTTGTGTAGGCTGATTATTTTTAAGAAACAAAAGACTCCGAAAGTTTTTCTTGTTACCTCCCCCTTAACTGCCTAAAAGAATTCAGATGAAAAAACCTGTCTCAGGAAGCGAGCTATCACCTTAGCATAACATGAGCTAGGTGGTGGACAGGGAGGAACCTAGAAAAGCCTGTTGGTTGGGCTCCCCTCTGTGTTCTTTTGTTGCTGTGTGGCCAAACACCTGTTTTCCAAATGCTTGCTCCTTTTCACCTACCTGTGAATTGCCTTCCTTTGCTTTGAAGTCCTTGACTCTCCTCACTCCCAACGTCTTCTTTTCTTTTTAGCTGAGGATTTGGTGAGTTACTCACTTCTCCTGGATTTCTCCCATGTATACATGTTATTAAACTTTTGTTTGTTTTTCTCCTGTTAATCTGTCTCATGTCAATTTAATTCTTAGACCAGCCAGAAGAACCTAGAAGGGTAGAGGAAAATGTCTTCCTCCCCTACAGTACTTAGAAAAACCTAGATGTTATAGCCTACAACACACCTAGGCTCTATGGTACTAATCTTATGGGGCCACCACTGTATATGGGGTCCATCATTGACTGAAACGTCCTTATGTGGCCCGTGACTGTGTATATATGTGTATATAACTACATATACAACTATATATACGTGTATATAACTATATATGTATAGTGTTATATATAGTTGATTCTCGTTATTCATGTAGTTTTGTTCTACAGAGTTGCCACAAACCCTGAATTAGCCAATACAGAATCATTGCCCCAAGGAGAAATACAGGGTTAGGATCCTGCAAACCTCTGGTCACAACATTTTCATCAACTGATCAATACATAACCTCGTCTTACATGTTTCTGTTTAAAGACACCTTATTTAATATATATCATTGATCCATTAGCATTGAACTCACAGCCAACAGCACTATAACTCAGGGCTGAACAAAGCTTATCCACCATATGTATTTTCTCCATAAGGCACATCAGGCACACTTAGGAACACTAGACAGCAGTACGTTGGCACTACACTTGGGGGCCATTTTAAACAGCAATGTCACCAAAAAAAGCACAAAAATGCAAAAATATGATGCCATATAGACTACAAAAAGGATGGTTGTTTACAGTATGAGAGTTGAAACCAGAAGGCAGAACATCACCTTGAAAAACCTCAGCTGGGACCGTGTGTGTCAGGCAACTCAAAATTTTTGCTGCTCTGCACGTATCTGTGAATGACTGTTACAAATCAATTTTAGTGAGTAGGTAAATTCGCAAATATGGAATCCGCAAATAATAAGAATCAACTGTGCATATGTGTATGTATACACATGCACACTACTATACACACACACAAACCTATGTTGTGCTTAATGCCAAACATGAGAAACGTTCTGTCAAAGTCAGGAATGAAGCAGGAGCCCCACGGAGCCTGTGCAATTAGACGGTCAAAATAAACCAGATGTGTGCAGGGTGAGCATTGTCACCAATGGCCTCTGTGACTATAAGTGTGAAAACTTCAGAAGAATCAACTGCAAAACAGTAAGAGAATTCAGTATGGTGTTTGGTTATCAAAGTATTTATATCAAAACACTTCTAGCATTCCTACATAAAACACAGCTTGTAACAAAATAAAATGGAAGAAAACAATCCCATTTAAAATAACAATGGAAAAGATTTCTAAAAACCGAGGGAAAGACGTAACAAGACACATGCTGGACCTGTATGAAGAGGCTGGGTGACCCAGCGGGTAAGGGCACGGGCTCTGGGATCTGAAAGCCTGAATCCGCGGTGGGCTTTTACTCCTGACAATTATGGGACTTTGGGCCTCTCCAAGCCTCAGTTGCTTCTACTAGAAAATGCCATTGTTCATCTCTGTGTATTCACACTCATAAGTGGATGTGGGCCCAGGGAACTTCTGCCTGGTCTCAGCCAGGCCAGTGCTGGGGTTTGGAGGGTAGGAGGAAGGACTTAGTTTTTTACCTTATACTCTTCTGTTTCTATTTTGTATTGTTTCTATTTTTTTATTGTGTTAAAATACACATACACAAAATTTACCATCTTAGCCATTTTTAAGTGTAGAGTTCAGTAGTATTAAGTACATGCACATTGTTGTGCAGCCATCACCACCATCCATCCCCATAACTCTTTTCATCTTGTAAAACTGAAACTCTATAACCATTAAATAATAACTCCCCCTTCTCCCCTCCCCCCAGCCCTGGGCGCCCACCATTCTACTTTCTGTCCCTATGGTTTGACTATTCTAAGTATCTTATATGAGTGGAATCATACAGTTTTGTCTTTTTGTGACTGGCTTATTTCATTTAGCATAATGATCACAAGGTTCATCCATGTTGTAGCATGTGTCAGAATTTGCTTCATTTTTGAGGCTGAATAATAATATTCGATTCTATGTTTATACTACATTTTGTTTATCTATTCACCTGTGGATGGACACTTGTGTTGCTTCCACATTTTTGCTATTGTGAATAACGCTGCTGTGAACATGTGCAAACACGTCTTTGAGACCCTGCTTTCAGTTATTTTGGGTATATACCGAGAAGTGGAATTGCTGGACTATGTGGTAATTCTATTTTTAATTTTTTGGGGAACCTCCATACTGTTTTCCACAGTGGCTATATCATTTTTATATTCCCACCAACAGTGCACAAGGGTTCCAATTTCTCAAGACTTGTTTTCTGGTTTTTTGATACTAGTCATCCTGATGGGTGTGAGGTCGTACCTCATTGTAGTTTTGATTTGCATTTCCCCTATGCCTAGTGATGTTGAGCATCTTTTCATGTGCTTATCGGAGATTCATAAATCTTCTTTGGAGAAACGTCTATGCAAGTCCTTTTGAATTAGGTTGTTTTTTTGCTGTTGAGTTGATGTATGGTTTCTTTCCTGTGAGAATATATCACTTCGATCATTTAAGAAAAATGATTAATAAGGTTCATCTCAAATCTGACCTTACTTAAGGGTCACAAAACAGCAGTTGTGTCTTCAAAAGGGGTGGGGAGCAGTTAATTAGAACCATGGATGTGGGAAGTTAAGAATAACAAAAGGAGTGGGGGACGTGAATCAAAAGCCCCGTAAGGAGAGTCTGGGACAAATGAGGAAGTTCTACGTAAGGAGAGTCTGGGACAAATGAGGAAGTTCTACAGTAACACCACTAAATGGATTGAGGGTCGTGCCACACCTTAGGGACACGTAGAAGGTTGAGCTGAATGTGCCTGAAGCCCAGGCCTTTCCACAGAAGTTACTGTGTAAAAGGCAAACCCCCAGTGTGGCTGGTTCTCCCCGGAGCGGAGGGCAGCCACAGGCAGCTGCTGGTTGGATGCGGGTTCCTCTTCACCACCAGGAGTAAACAGAGAGAACCTGCCTCCCAACCAGCAGACTGGTCAAAATAGAGCTGAACTCGGAATAAAATGACACACCAGGTCCATGACTGGCAGCGAAGGGGGCTGGGTGTGCCCCCGGGCGCTGGGCGGGGGGAGACATCACAGCCTGGCCTTGCTCTTGCCACCGGAAGCACAAAGCTGGGCTAGAGGAAACAGCGCTTTGGGGAGGTAAGTGTGTCCTTGCTGCTGCCCAGGTGCGATGTGGCATGGCCCACATTTTTACGTTGTGGTACGTGAACCAATCGGCCATTGCAGCCTATTGTTTTCCAATGTCACGCTCACCCAGAGAGCTGGCCACCAGGGCGGGGCCAGCCTTGGTCACCATGAGAGGTGACTCTCCTAATGATGGTTGTGCTCAAGGATGATGTCATCAGGCGAGCAACACTGGGCAGCCTCGTGACTCCCCGCATGCACACTCGGTGGCCCGTGTGTGGGAGATGAGACCCGAAGCTGGGGGGGGTGGGGCTCCAAGGGGAGTTGTTTCGCCGTGTAGACGTTCACTTTCCATATTCCTGACAGGCTGTGTGTAAGAACGAACTGTGGGCAGGTGGTCAGCATGCTACTTGCTCTGAAGCCAGGCCTGGCAGGCGGCCCTCAGGGGCAGGAGAGGGGTCCCCCAGGGAATCCCCCTGGGAATCCCATTCTCCTTCTCATTTTTGTTGGGGATTAGGTGAGACAGATAGTACATCTGGGTCCTCGGAGTAGATTTAGCAACTTGAGTAAGAAACGGGACCACTCTCCTTCAGGGCTTTCTTCCGGCCTGTGGAGGGAATCTCAACCCTGCTTCTCCCCCAGGCCTCGGAGGAGGGTTCGGATATGTGGTCGGGGGCATCCACTGGGATAAAACGAGCTTCGGGCGAGCCCTGGGCGGGCAGCTGCGGGTCATTTACATCTTCACCGCGGTCACCCTGAGCATCACCACCGTCCTGACCCTGGTCAGCATCCCCGAGAGACCCCTGCGGCCCCCGGGCGAGAAGAGGACGGCCATGAAGAGCCCCAGCCTCCCGCTGCCTCCTTCCCCGCCCGTCCTGTGCGAGGAGGGTGCCGGCCAGACCCTGCCCTGCCACACGGCCACCAGCCTGTACGCCAGCTTCTCCAGCCCCATCTCCCCGCTCAGCCCACTCACACCCAAGTACGGCAGCTTCATCAGCAGGGACAGCTCCCTGACGGGGATCAATGAGTTCGCCTCGTCCTTCGCCACCTCCAACATAGACAGTGTCCTCATCGACTGCTTCACGGGCGGCCACGACAACTACTTGGCCATCCCGGGCAGCGTCCCGAGGCAGGCCATCAGCGTCAGCTTCCCCCGGGCCCCCGACAGCTTCTACCGACAGGACCGCAGCCTCGGGGAGAGGCGGGAAGTGGCCCTGGCTGCCGGCCCCGATGGAGATGTCCTCAGGGTGGGCTCCCTGGACACCTCCAAGCCGCGGGCGTCCGGGATCCTGAAGAGACCCCAGACCTTGGCCATCCCGGATGCGGCCGGAGGAGGCGGTCCCGAAACCAGCAGGAGAAGGAACGTGACCTTCAGTCAACAGGTAAAAGCAAATGTCGCGGGAGCCAAGGGTCAGAGGTCACCATGCATTGTGCCCCCTTGTCAATTAGATGACAAAGAGGGACGTCGGTCTGGAGGGAAATTTCCGGCCCATCCCGGAGTTATCAGAAAGTGCTTGGATCTAGATAGACAAGCCTCACCTTCATGCCCGTCAACACCTTCTGGGCCCCACGTGAGCCCACAGGTGGGCGAGTCCAGGGCATCTGTTAGGTACCAATCGCTGGTTTAACGCACTGGCCGCAGTTAAAGGGACGGATCTTTAAAGCCCTGTTATGTTTACCCAAAGGTAATTCAGGCCGGAACATTCCTGTAGTGAGTTTGTTACAATTGTTACAAACATCATGTACATTTCTGTCATTTCTAATATTCTCCTGCAATGTCCACAGCCCATTTTGGCCATGAACCTGGTGCCAACAATCTAAGTCTTCCTGAAAGATGAAACAAAACGTAAACCCTGGCAGACACTTCTGGGACCCGCCCCCCTCCCCCCGAGTGTGTGCCCCTAGCTAACCATCCCAGAAGCTGTCAAAACTCTGGATTCTAAAGGGCAGTGACATGTTCTGTGAAGGCAAAGACCCTTCCAGAAGGCTGTTTGTGTTGAATGTGGTGTACATCGGACTGGCTGAAAGGCCACGAACTGGTATTTGAGATTTTAGCAGCTTTCCGCGTTCGTGATCTTGAAGAGGTAGTTTGAATAAAGGAAAGGTCTCATTTAGAGTAGACGTAAGAGTTCCGTGGCCTGCCTCTGAGGACAGTTATAAGATGAGAGAGAATTTCCGTAGGAACCTGCAGTTTCTCCAGCAGGACTCCTACAAAACCCTGTCAACCCGCACGGGCCCCCCGCGAGGCCGTTCTGAAGGCTGGCGACCTAGAGGCGCAGCCCCGGGGACACGCCTGCCTGGGCTGTGTCTCCCCGTGAAGTAACCCCCGGCATGGCCCACCCGTCCTGACCCACACGGGCCCCCCGACGGCCGGGCCCTCAGTCAGGCGCCCCCTCTCCGTGCCGGGGAAGACCCCTGATTTAGTGGAGATGAACTGGAGACATTTCATTTTCTCTTCACTGTTAAATTTTTTAGCATGACTGGGCATCTCCTTTGCTTTTCTCTGGTTCATCTTGATGCGATTTCCATCCTCTCCTAGTGTGACTGTTGTCCCACTCGAGGAAGGAGGCTGAAAGGTGCATGCGTCCTTGCAGGGCAGCATCCGGGATGTCTCATGAGCTCAGATATGGAAGGGTTTGAAGAAGCAAAAATCACTGGACAGTTAGGAAATCCCGTTACTGGCAAAGGAAAGAGATTTCTCTAATTTCTCGAGTCAAGGGTGTTATCCTCATTCTTCATGACACCAGGGCAGTTAGTCAGGCCTTCAGTCAATACTGGGTCATTCTATGCTGTTTTGAAAAATTCAGACTGGCTTCTAGATACAGTTCTTTAGGTATGGCTGAAAATCTTGTTTTAATCCTTTTCTTCTGTTTCCATTCTCGAAACAGTGTAATTTGAGAATTGGTTCTTTGAGGCAAGTGAAAATCATCAGCTAAATATAAACACATCCGGACTCACGGGGGGACGTGGGTGTAATTTTAGCAGTCTTTCTCCGGAGCCGTGGTGACAGGCTCGGTGACAGGCTCTGTGACATGGCTGCCCTTGGAACCAACATCGTGGGCTGTTTACTTCCTTTTTCTGTTCCCACCTGGAATATCCAGGTGCTGACAACAGCACAGGCTCCGCACGGAGCCAGAGCAGCGTCTCTTCTTCACTCTCGAGGCATCTAACCTCCGCGGTGGTCAGTTCACCCGGCTGCTGTTTGCACCACCAATCCAGGCAGAGCGACTGTGGCGTGACGCCTTCTCATTCCAGGCAGAGTTAGCAAACCGAGTCAGTGAGCGTAGTTGTCGATGTAATGTGCTCCTGAGCCCCAGAAAGAAATCTAACTTACACTCGTCCCAGTTTCAATTCTGTTGGCAGTGGGGGTGTCTGGGCCCACAGCGAGCCCTCGCCTAGGGCCAAGGTAAGCGTGTCGGTTCCCTGCACCTACTCACCTGGCGGCCCCAACCTCTGTGTAGATAGGAGTCCCACTGTCCTGAGAGAATTCTGAACAGATTCTCCAGTCACCTTGAAATACGTCCTTTACATCCTTCTGTCATGGAAGAGAAGGGACTTCATAATGTCTGGATTTGAACTGACCCGTGTTTCTTTTATTTCAAATTTATTTCATGTTTGGCAAAGTGTTAACTCACTCCCTGTGGCACACACCTCGCATCCAAAATGCGGGCACACCCGAAATGAAATTCTCTTCTCAGCTGCCCTGAGTCTCTGCAGAGAAAACCTGAAGTCATTTCTTTCGTTTGGGGTGGTGCTCGGTGCTCGGTGAACACCGTCCAAGAAGACAAACCTTCACGGTGTCTGTGTCTGTGTCCAGGGCTGAGTTTGGTGCTCTGACAACAGGCTTTGGGGGGCTTCCTTTACAGGTGGCGAATATCTTGCTGAACGGCGTGAAGTACGAGAGCGAGCTGACGGGCTCCAGCGAGCCGTCGGCGCAGCCTCTGTCCATGAGGCACCTCTGCTTCACCATCTGCAACATGCCCAAGGCGCTCCGCAACCTCTGCGTCAACCACTTCCTGGGTGAGTCTTGGCCAAGCCTCCCGTGTGTCCGTGTCCCTGCTTGGGTGGCACTGCATGATGGGGACGGGCTGCCTGACCCAGGGCTCTCGCCCCACGGGCCTCCTGGACGCCCCAGAGCCTCACACCCCAGGACGCCCTCACATTCATTTAGCTTCCCCACTACCACCAAGGGCAGGGCTCGGTGTGGGGGCTGCCGCGGAGGGCTTCTCTCCATGGGGCCAGGGAGACGCCTGCTTTAGGGCAGCCCCGAATTACACCAGGGGTTCCAGGCAAGAGGCACACCTCTTCCCCTGGCCAGACTTCTGGGTCTCCCAGAGCCCAGATCCTCGTTACCAAAAGCTCTCTGCACTCTCACAGTTAAGTGATCTAGGGCTCTCAACATTGTGGAACATAAATCAGAATGACCTTCTGGAAGGCAAGAATCTTAAGTGTCCATTACCTTTATCCCAGTGATCCTATTTGGTGTTCTTTGCAAGGACCCAGTCAGATATTTCATCAAGAATATGTCTATGAGGTATTTATCGCAGCATGATTTATAATGGCCAAAAACTGGGATGGGGGAAGGTACAATGCCCAACAATGGGAGAAGAGATACATATATTATGGTACATCCACATTGTGAAATATCTTGCTGCCATCAAAATGGGACTGTTTAAGAATGCTAAATGGCATAGGAAGTTGTGCATGATAATTATTGGAGTTTGAGGGCCAATAAATACCACCCCCTTCCTCTACCAAAGAAGAAATTAACATGGACCTTACAGCTTTATCCAGAATAGAGCGAATCAGATCTGTATCAACGTTTGCGCTTCCTAATGTATTTCTCCCAGTTAAATAGACCCCCTTCCCCCGTGGCTGGAGCCCCCAGGCATCTTCTTTGCAGAGGAGCGAGTGGGCAGCAGGACGAGTCATTAGAAGGAGTGGGGTTAGCATTCCTCACTCCATAGCGTTCAGAGAAAGAACAGAATACACAACCTTCACCAACAGAGCCCGTGTGTACAGGAATCTGTATTTACTTTGAGAAAGCCTGGTAGGAAACCCACAAAATTCGAACGGAGGTACCGTTATGTCCGGTCGGTGAAGCTGCAGGTGCTTTCTTCTTAAGTGTGGAATCTGTGGAAGTCACGTGTCACTTTGGCGGTGGGTACGCGCCCCCTGCCGGCGGAGGACGGGCCGCGCAGCACTGCCCCGGGTCACGGGCTGTCCTCCTCCAGGGTGGCTCTCGTTTGAGGGGATGCTGCTCTTCTACACGGACTTCATGGGCGAGGTGGTGTTTCAGGGAGACCCCCGGGCCCCTCACGCGTCGGAGGCGTATCAGAAATACAACAGCGGCGTCACCGCGGGCTGCTGGGGGATGTGCATCTATGCCTTCAGCGCCGCCTTCTACTCAGGTACCCGCCGCCAGGCGACGGGCGGGGTTGGGGCCTTCGTGGGAAATGCTGTGGCCTTTGGTAGCTCGCTGGGGTGCGCTGAATGAGGGAAGTTCTGTGTCTGTACAGTTGCAGCCGCAACATCCCAATTTGAGGGAGACAGTGCTGCCTTTTTTTCAGTCATTCAACAAGCTGGCAGGGGCCAGCTGGGTGCACTGCCCTGTGCTGGGCTGGGGTGGGGATCGGGTGTGTCTCCAGGCCTGAGGAAGCCGCTGGGCAGAGGATCAGGCCCGTAAGCGAGGGCAAAGTGGGGGCCCAGGGACCCGCCACGAGCACCCCCCCCAAGGCGGGTGTGCATCCTTCCCACATGGATTCACATGGCAACTGGTCCAGAGGGAGGGAAGGTGGAGTGAGATCCGAGAGCACGTGGGTGAGCCGAGGCCAGAATCCGGGGTGACCTGTGGGACACAGGAAGCTGCGCTGAATTCACGCGGCGATGGGGGTGCCGTCCCAGTGGGGAACCTGGCTGGTGGGGCGCAATGGCAAGTTTCATCTCAGGGGCCCGCCCACGGTGTCTGTACAAGGCCAGAGTAGACACTTGCAGCCACACGGTCTCTTCTGGAAGGACTCAGCGCTGCCCTTGTGGCTCGGAAGCTGCCACAGATAAGCCGTAAACCCATGTGCGTGGCTAAGTTCCAGTAAAGTTTCATTTATGTTCATGGGGATTTGAATTTCGTATAATATTCACGTCACAAAATATTAATCTTCTTTTGATTTTTTTAACCATTTAAAAATATGAAAGCCATTCTTAGCTCCAGGGCAGTCCAAAAGCACGCTGCTGGCCGGACTCGTCTAGAGAGCTGCAGTTAGCTGAGCCCTGTTTTATTTCATTTTCCCCTCTCTTGGCGAGTTCCAGCCCCACGTACCTGATTCCATAATCATGTACGGGGTGGGGGTGGGGAGGTGGGAGAGACCGAGGGAAGAGAGACTTTCTTGGCTCTCACTTGCAAGCCTGTGGGCAGGCAACTGGAGTTTGTGGTTCCCCCGGAGGGAAGCAGCACTCCCCCCTCCCCGCCCCCGTTATTTGATTCTGGGAAGCAGTGTCGTGTGTGGTCCCCGCTGCCATGCCCTCCCAGGGTCCTCTGGGTGGGCATGTTGGTGTCCTTGTTTTATGAAGGAGACAGCACGCTGTGATCTGCACAGGGACACAAGGGTTTAGCTTGAAACTCTAAATTGCCGAGCCTCCTTGGCATTTCAACCCAAAGACCCCTTCACTTGCAGCAGTGCCTGGGGGCCTGGCCGGAACCAGCGTGAGTGGGGCCACCCCGGGTCCTGGTCCATTTGGACCACCCTGTCTTGGGCCCCCCAGAGCCGTTGGGGGTCCCTGAGCTCCCTGGGCTGCCCACGCAGGTCTTCAGTCTGGGTCAAGCTGCCTGCCAAGCCGGCTCCCACTCCTGCCAACCTGCGGGTCAGCCGGGAGGAGGCGGCCCAGGGACTCTGAGTCCCTCCTTTCTGGCCTGCAGCTATCCTCGAGAAGCTGGAAGAATACCTCAGCATCCGCACGCTGTACTTCATCGCCTATCTCGCCTTCGGCCTGGGGACCGGGCTCGCCACCCTGTCCAGGAACCTCTACGTGGTCCTGTCGCTCTGCATAACCTACGGCATCTTATTCTCCACTCTGTGCACCCTGCCCTACTCCCTGCTCTGCGACTACTACCAGAGCAAAAAGGTAAGGGCTCCCGCTTCTCTTGCTTCCACCCACCCGGCTTCTGTGGGGGGAACTCCTCCTGAGCAACGTCCCTGGGGCTGGGATGCAGTCGCCAGCTGGTGCGGAAGGAAAACTTGGGGCCCCGTGCAAACATTAAGAATATCAAGACGGCGACAGCAGAGCACGAACCGGAGCAGGTAGCAGCCCGCATCGCTGCCCCGTTCCTGTGGGGAATTGGGCGGTGGGAGGGAGGCCCACCCCCTCGCGTCCCTCTCTGTCAGGCTTCCGGTCACCTGTTGGCCTGGGGCCTTGGCGAGGCGAGTGAGGCACTCACCTTGGGCACAAAAATCTCAGCGATCAAGATCAATAATATGTTAATGCAGTATTTCTAAAAATGAGAATTAATGCCAAAAATCCACGCTGGACAAAAATATCAGAACTTGAAATAAAAACAGGATAAGTAACAGTTGCTGTGCCAAGCCATGGTGGAACCTGAGGCCAAAGGAAAAACCAAGAATACAGATCCTGTCTTTATAGAAAATGCTGGTCTTTTGTTCAGCATGGATTTCCTGTAACAGCTTTATTGAGAAATAATTCACCATACGATACCATACAGTTCACCCATTTCAAGTGTGCAGTCCAGTGGTGTTTAGTACACTCACAGTGTGCAACCATCACCACAATCAATTTTAGAACATTCTCGTTATCCCAAAAGGAAACCCCATAGCCATTAGCCATCACCCCTCCAGTCCACCCATCTCCCAGCCCCGCAACACTAAAACTGACTTTCCGTCTGTGTGGATTTGCCTATTCCGGACACTTCGTGTCAGTGGAATCCTGCCACATGTGGCCTCTGCTGACTGGCTCCTCTCACTGAGCATCCTTTTCAAGGTGCAGGCACACTGTCGCCTGCGTCAGTGCTTCCTTCCTTCTAGAGGCCGAATAACATTCGCATCGTAGACTTTTTGCAGTAACTTTGGGATTTTAAAATCCTGCATTAAAAGGCCACCTTGATAACTGAGTTTCTCACCCCCTTTAAGTCGGGGCCTCCATCGCCTCCCCCAGGCCTGGCCCCGGAAGGCCTCCCAAGTTGTTTTAAGGAGTGTGGAGTCTCTGATGAGCTCAGCTGGGGGCGGCCCTGAGCACAATACTTTTTAAGAAAAGTCAGATCAGCCTGGAGCCCCAGGCGCTGCAGCGAGCCTAGACCAGGCTTCTTGGGGGGTGCTGTGGCAGCCCCCTCCGGCCCCTTCTCTCTGCCAGCGACAGACTCCTGGCCACACAGATGGGCGGCGCGCTCAAGGACTGTACGTCCCCCAGGGCGGGGCAGAGGCTGAGACCACGTGCGCGTGAGCTCTGCGTGCCCTGAGCCTCAGCCGGCACTGCTGTGCCAGCAGCACCCAAGGGACCAGGGGCATGGGTGCACCGTCCCTGCTCACTGGTGCTGCCCCGGCCTCCGTGGCCACCGTCTCCCTTGTGGGTTCCCTGCAGCCCCGGAGCCCCCTTTGCTCGAGTAAACAATGTGCAGGTTCTTGGCGAAGGCCTGCCCTGCCCCATGGGAGGGGACACCCAGGGCCTTGAGCCACTCTAATCAGGTTTGGTCAGAGCTGACTGGAAGGCTTGGGCCTCTGTTGCCTGTAGAGTCTTCTAGACACTGACATTCCTCTCAGTCTCCCTTGGGTTGTTGGTTCGGGGCCTTCCTGTGACCTCCTCGCCACAGGGGCACCCCTGCAGGCCGTGCCAGCTGTCTGTAGCCCCAGTGGAGCCACAGGTTTCCCGGGACACACGCAATGCACATTCAGGGCACCTTGCAGGCGCCCGCGAGGACACAGCCTGCTCTAGGAAGGGGCATCCCAGAGGTGACTACATCTGTGTCCGGATGCAGGGCTTGGCCGTGCCAGCCCCCCGCCGGTGCACGGGAGGCGGTTTGTGGGGGTGGCGTCAGTCTGCTGCCTTGGTGGCCGTTGGGTCAGGGTGGCCTGCTCTGGAGAGCAGAGAGGGGACCCACACCACCTCCTCCCACTGTCCCTCCTGCAGCCGTGCTCAAAGACCACGTTTTTACCACTGTCCCCCAGCCTGGTGCTGTAGGTGGGAGGGAAGGAGAGTGATGTGTCCGAGCTGGAGGCCACGAGGACCTCCAAAGAACAGGCCAAAGGAGCAGGCGTGTAGACTGTGAAAGGGTATTTCAGAGCGTGACAGGCATCGTAGTGGCAAAGGTTAAGAAAGGGGATGAGCCAGAACACAGAGGAGCCAGTGGGCCGGGCAGAGTGCTTTTTCTGAGACGAGAGGGAAGAGGACAGACCAGACGCTCCGAGCAGGGAAAGTGCCTTGTGCCGCCCGGGCCTGAGAGAGCTCAGGCCTTCCACCCCATTAGTCATGGATTCTTTTCATCGTCGTCATCTTTCTGAACACAAATATTATTAAACTCTTGGCTGAACTCCCTGTGCACGTTGGCCCTGGAAAATGTGAGCCACTGTGCATGGGCCACTCGGGTCCCCTGGGCCTGCAGGAGACCTGGGGCTTGGTCAGCTCGTCCATTGCCACGGTGTCTCGCTGATGTGTTTCTTCTCCTGGGTCAGTTTGCAGGGTCCAGTACGGACGGCACCAGGCGGGGCATGGGCATGGACATCTCCCTGCTGAGCTGCCAGTACTTCCTGGCCCAGATTCTGGTCTCCCTGGTGCTGGGGCCCCTCACCTCGGCCGTGGGCAGCGCCAACGGGGTGATGTACTTCTCCAGCCTGGTGTCCTTCCTGGGCTGCCTGTACTCCTCCCTGTTTGTCGTGTATGAAATCCCTCCCAGCGACACTTCCGACGAGGAGAACCAGCCCCTTCTGCTGAACGTCTGACATCCTGGAGCCCCAGCTCTGGCCTCGAGCCTGTGCCTGGGGGTCTGGAGCAGGCTGGCCAGCGAGAAACCAAAGGGCCAGAGGTTGATGTGGGACAGGTTTCCTGTTGGAATGTAAATATGTGATAAAACAATAAATGGCAGCAGCAAAGCCTACGGTTTCTAGTTGTGGCTCTCCCAAAGGGTGAGAGGTCACCTGAGGATTGGGCCACTTTCCATAGGGACTTGGGGAGGGGGCTGTAAGAATCATTTACTGGAAGTAAAGGTGTAACTCAATCGTTCTTAACTGGTGGCAGAAAACATTTGGCAATGTCTAGAGATATTTTTGGTTGTCACAACTCAGGTGGGTGTTACTGTCCAGGGATATTGTAAATGTTCTACAGTGCACAGGATAGCCCTCCACAGAGAATTATCCAGTCCCAAAGGTCAACAGTGCTGAGTTGGAGAGAACCTGGTCTAACTGTACATTGCATCCCAGAGTAGAGTTAGAGCATACAGTGCTTTTGGGTCAGAAGGCCTCATATTCATTCATTCATTGATTCATTCTCCCATCCATCCATCCATCCATCCATCCATCCACTTATCCACTCATCCATCCACTCATCCATCCACTCATCCACCCACCCACCCATCCACCCTACAGATATCCACTGAGTGCCCGGGGTGTGGCGGGCAGTGGTGGGTGCTGGGGATCTAGTTGTGAGCAACAGGTCTCCGCCCTCATGGAGCTGATGTGAGAGGAGGAGAGACGGATAACACACTGAGGTCTATGCCTGAGGATGGTGGTAAGCGCTGTGAAGAACATGAGCAGGGTAGGAGGACGGGGTGACGGTGTCGGGGAGCGGGCTCTCCTAGGGAGAATGGGGTGGCCTCTCTGGTGAGATGCTGTTTGAGCAGCCCTGGTGAAGAGAAGACGGTATCTGAGATCTGAGGCGGGAATTTGCTTGGTGTGTTCGAGGGATCACAGACACAAAATGCTCAGATTGTGAAATGCCCTGTGCAGCGGGAACCTCAAGATGGTGGAGCAGATGCCCCTGGTGAACGCCCACCCTGCCCTCTGCCTTGACCCACCCCCTGCGTCCACCATCATCTCCCAGTGCCTGTTTATGGCCCTGCATAAACCTCTGACTTCTTGTGAGCGTCAAGGTTCTTCGCCACGTGGCTTCTCACCATCTTCCATCACTCGACACCCTGAGCTGGCTGAGGCCCTTCCCAGGGCACCTGGGCAGCTCCTCTCTCCACAGTGGGAGTACTGGCTGTGCGCGCTGTGAGGGGAGAGACGTGGCCCGTCACTGTTGTACCCGCTGCTCCAGAACTGGGCCTGGCCCCTGTACCCTCACTGCATGGTCCCTATGTTTAGGGGACATACGGGACACACTGACCTCAGGTTCCAAACAAGCAGTGGGGGCTGGGCCTGACGCCAGCCTCTGAGGAGAGTGTGGGGTTTATGGGTGCCTAATGGGTCCCATCATCCTGCTTCCACCAGTTAGGAACAGTTGAGTGCAAAAACCAGAACCTTCTGCAGGGCTCTTTGGCCACCTCCCCACCTGGTCCATGGCCTCCCCACCTGGTCTACTGCCTCCCCAGGCCTCCCCCAGTCCCCTCCCTGCCGCTCTCCTGGATCTGAGGTGTCTCCTCTGGGGCACCTGGGGGCCAGGCCCTTCCTCTCTGTGTCCCCTGCCCAGCTCCCTGCCGCAGGTCTCCCCTCACCGTCCATCCTCCACCCTGCAGCTGGGGGAGCTGTGAACAGGTCTGAGCCCATCCCCTTCCTCTTAACACCCTCCGTGGCTCCCCAAGGCCCAAGGAGCCAGGTCTAAACTCCTCACACCCACTGTGGGCCCGGCCCATCTTCTCGAGCCCAGCACCCTCTGCCCAGCTCCAGCCTCCAGTACTGCAGCCACAGAACCTTCTCTGGCTGCAGACAAAGTCTGTGCCTGTGCTCATGCTCTTCCCGCAGGTGAAGTCTGTCCACTTCTCTCTGCCCATCAATTTCTGAGTCATCCACTTAGGTCCGCCTAAAACACCACCTCCTCTGTGCAGCCCGCCCTGGTTGGAATCAGTGAGTCCTTTCCCTGTGCCTTCATGTCATGTCATTTTACCCTTCATGGTTATGAGCTAAGTGAGGCAGGACTCATCATCCCTGCTCCACGCGTAGGTGAAGCACAGAGAGGTTCAGTGACTTTACAATGTCACACAGTTCCTTTGGGCCTCCTGTTAGTCCCATGCTTTTCCTGGTACCGCAGACTTGTCCTCCCCACATTTATATTGCTTAGAAGGGCTTTAGGTTTTCTAGAAAATGTGGTGTTGAGTGGCTGTCCCCTAGTCTGGGCTGTTTTTGAGAGAGATGAGGAATAGGGAGGCTCCTCTCTCACGCTTGGCTTGTCAAACCCTGGGCCCTCTTCCTAGAACTTTCTAAGTAAACAAAGACCATTTTTACACCTGGGAATGGTTGTCATCAACCTCTCTTTCCTAAAATTCTGCTCTGAGCCAGGCGCTGTCTGGGCCAGTGGGCTGAGCAGAGCATCGGCCGCCCTTGGCCAGCTCCAGAAAGTTGCCCTTGACCTTCAGGCCTGTTCCCAGCAGAGGGCAGTGGGAGCACCCGAAGGATGCCAACCCGGAAGCCCAGGACTCACTGAGAGCCACACCCGCGTGATTTCCTCATCTCAGAGAATCATTCTCTTGATGGTGATGATACTGGCTACTGCTTGCAGTTCATGAAGTCCTACAACGTGAGCTAAGGGCTTTCTGCACATCTCTCCTCACCCCACTGGGAAGGAGCTGTCATTACCCCATCTGGCAGCCGTGGGCCCTGAGACAAGCACAAGGGCCTGGCCCAGGTCACACAGGGTCCCACGCCTGTACAAGGGAAATCTGACTCCAGACCTCACACTGCTTAACATCTTTGGAGCAAATGAGCTCCTTCCATGGCCTGACCATGGTCCCCCCTCGCCACGGGCTGCTTGGGCTCACTCCCGGGGAGTCATGTGGAGGGAGCTCCTTGTCCCATTCCGAGGAAAGAGGAAAGGGAGAGAAAGCCCTGAGCTGTGGTCCCATGATGAGACTTGCCCTCTCAGATCACTAAAAACAAAGACCACGCCATAGATTTTGAAGCCACTCCTGACGTTCCCCTCAGCAAACTTGAAAATCAACTCTCGTTCCTTGATGCTCTTGGGAATGAACACGACCACTGCCTCCGCGAGCAGTCCACAGCGTTCAGAACAGACACTGAACGTCGGGCCGAGGGAACTGGTCACGAAACCACAGCCTTTGTGGGTCTGGTTTCTATCTTCCCAGGCTGTAGGACTAACCATGGGCTGGGATATGGGGACTGGGCGAGGTGGCGTCCCGACATCCATCACACTGGGCCACATTTCAAGAGAATGGAAGTGGCTTCCCTGGAATATGCCAGAACCAACAGCTGCCAGGGCTTCCGAGCAGTAAGGTGCCCTGGCTTCTCCCTGCTGTCAGAGCGTGTTTGCAGGGTCCACATGGTGTGTGCTGTGCCCTCATCCTGGCTGTGAGCAGGTCAGAGGACACCTGAGAACCCTCTTGAGGGAAGACTTGGAGGAGGGGCAGATGTCCTGAGCTGGGGGCACATGCGGGCACACGGGGCCCTCAGGGCAACAGCAGCTCAGGGGGACTTTTCGGGGGGTTACTTGGGCCATCGTGCTTGGAATCATCTGCTGCTGAGGATGCCTTCTGGGGTCCTCTTCCACTCAGTGAAGGTTTACTGAGGGCCTAGTGTGTATGTCCCACTGGGGATACAGCCATGAACAAAGAGAAGCAGCCCCTCTGAAGACAGTCTTCTCTCGCCATAACGTACAGCCTGCCCCGCCCCCAGCAGCCTCCCGGCCCCCTCTTCCCTGCCATCTCTCGCCCCTGCTCCTGCTGTGACCTGTCCCAGTTGCCCTTTGCCAGAACACCCCGCCCCTTCATCTCTGACCCACAGGGGACCTTGTCTCCTCCTGGCAGCCTAAGCCGCAGATGTTGCCCGGGTCTGGTGGCCCCAGAGGGACAGGGCCTGGCTGTTACAGACACTGCCATCTGGTGGCCAGGACTGGGAGTGGCAGTGAGGACTGAGTTGCACATCTGTTCCAAGGCATGACTTGCAGCAGAGGCTGGGCAATGAAAAAGGGGAATGGAGGGGACCTGGGAGTGACAATCAGTGGCCAGGCACATAGAAGACACTGGCCCTTAAACAGCTCGTCGACCTCAGGACTCCTCCCTGGGCCAAAAGGGTCTTCTACGAAGTGCCTTAAAGTTCTACAGTTGTGCGCCGCATAACGACGTTTCGGTCAACGACGGATCGCATTCACGACGGAGGTCCCATAAGATCAGTACCACGCAGCCTAGGTGTGTAGTGGGCTATAACCATCTAGCCTGAATGTTCGCATGACAATGAAATCACCGAACGACACATTTCTCAGAACATACCCCCCGTTAAGTGACACAGGATTGTCTTTAATCTAATTCACCACACTGGGTGTCCCTGCAGGGGTTCACCAGAAGCCACTGTTGTAAAGCAGATACCCCTCCCCACAGAAGAGGGGTGTAAACCAGGACTGGAGCCCGAGTGCTGGAGGGTCCCAGAGCAGGCACAGCTAGTCAGGGGAGGCAGGATTAAGAGAAACTTGAGAGAGAGAAGGGTCACTTCAGGCAGCACAGCAGGGGGTCCAGCTCCCTCGATGGGGCTAAAGGTCCTTCCATCTGGTCATCCATGCCTATGACTCAACAGCACATTTGGACACTGCACCAAAGAGTCTTCCTCTGCGGGGCCTGTTCATTCATTCAGCAAATATTTACGGAGCGAGTTACCTTCCACACACTAGAACGTGGTCCAGTAGTGAGGTGTCCAGAGTAGGGGGAGCAGGAGTGCCGATGCAGGCACACAGCTGGGTTGGGGGGGATGCAGGGGCAGCTTATGCAGCCTGGGTCCCTGATATGCCAAAAGGAAACAATGGCACAAAACTTGAAGCTGTTCCTGGCAAACACAGCTACTAGAGAAGCCACCTTGGGTAGGAGCAGAGAATCAGGACCCAGCACTTGAACTGCCAGAGCTCCTCGGGGCAGCTGGGAACCCAGCAAGGGCCCAGGGAAAAAGACACCTCAGATACTGAGACCTCCAAGGGCCAAAAATGCAGAACAGAGTACCCAGTGAGGGCAGGAGAGTCCCAGGGTAAGGCCCGCACTGCTCCTGGACTGCATGCTCCGTCCACAATTCAAACTGCAGCTCCCGTGACCCAACGCTCGCCAGGCCCTGCCTTCCGACAGGAGCTCCAAGAATCCAGAGAGGGCTCAGTTCAGGTCTCACCGTGTGGTCAGAGGGTATGGTGTTAAGGCATGAGACTGGCAAGGGGCTCCTGGCTCGGGTGAGGGTGTCCCCGACTGTCTCCTTGAGCTTCCATGCAGAAGCGCTCCAGCCCTGCCCCTCACACGTCAGCTGTTTGCATCCACAACTGCACAGCTCTGTGGTCCTGGTATTCGAGGGTCTTGCAACTCCATGTCTACGTGGGAGGTCACTGCTGTTTTCTCTCCTGCGCATTCTTACCCTGTGGATAAGTGACCTCGATTTACCCAGGAGGTGCCTAAGCGAGGTCCTCATTCACCGGAGCTTACCATGGACGTTTATCAATATGGCGCCCACGCACCCAGCCCTGCAAAGTGCCATTTTCTTAGCCCACACTGCAGCGGAACCTGAGGGCTGCTGAGTCACCATGCCCAAGCTGAGGGTCCATTCACAGGGGCCAAGGAGCACCCCAGTGCTTTCATCTGGGTACCAGCAGAGGCGAGGGCCTGGCCAAGGGCACAGCTGCCTGACACCAGACCTTTATCTCCTCACAAATCCAGCAGCAGTTCGTTATGGCAGGCGCTCTGCCTGAGTGCGTGCACAGCAAGCTGGGGACAATGGCCACAGTCGGCCATGCCTGAGAAACTATTACAACCTGCGCAGCTCTGATGGGGGCCTTTTCTGCAGCATAATTCTACGTATCCATTCACAGACACTTACGTCATACCCTTTAACCTTCTTGAAATTTGTAATTCATAAATTGATGCCTCCTAAAAACTGCAGTTTCATTAAGAGCACGGTTTAGCTGTGAGACCAGCAAAGATGGCACCTGGATTCCAGCTGCTGGGCCTTCCCTCCACACCCCCAGCTGCTCCCATCCCACCTTCTCATCCACGACCCAGATGATAGCAGCACGTGCCTCCCACAGTTAGTCTACAGGCCCCTCACTCGTTGCCCCAACCGACCCAAGTTGCCAAGCAGTACTCCTGCTGTTGGAGGACACAGACTGTCTCTAGGGCCATTGATGTGTGTGCCACTTGGGCCCAAGTGGTAAAGCTTTCCCATGCCCTAAATTAGTAGTGCCCGACACACGCTGTTCTCCAAGCCTTCACCACGAGGCCTGCCCTGCCTGCTTTGAGGGAAGTTGATCAATAGTAAGTGCTCTGGGTTGCTCTTGCTCTATCTCCCAAAACATCTAGAAATTCATGGCCATATCCCAGACAAAAGGGTGAGCATATATACTTCCAGGGACAGTCTTGAAGCTTCAGGAAAATGCCCTTGACAGTCTCTGAAACCAGAGCCTGAATCCTCCTGATGACTGCTGCCCCCTAATGGCCACACCCATACCCTACAGACCACCTGCTGCATGGTCAGTGGCTAAGACTCCCCCCACAGGGGGCTAGGATGCATCCTCAACGTGGAGGGCAACCCTAGCTGAGGCTGGGGTGGGGGCACTGGCACGCTCAGGGAGAAGTGCCGAGGGAACAAGGTGGGAGGAGTAGCCAGAAATAGGAGGCCACTGTACTGGTGGGTGGCTCAGACCTCTCTTAAACAGAGGAGGAGCCACATGCCCATGGTCCCACAAATCAGAGGGGTAGGGTGAATGGCAGGGGGAGAAAGGGATATGGGGAGTGGAGAGGGTGTTCTTGGTCCCAATGCCATCACCCTCCTAAGATCCATTCTGCTGCTTGGGGAGCCCACTGCAGGCCCTGACTTTCTCCAATCAGTAGGTTGCAGCATCCCTCGAGAGCAAGAGTACTCACCAGAGAAACTCTTCCTCCCAGGCAACACAGACAGGGATCTTTCTGGAAGCTGCTTTGGGAGGTAAGCAGTGTGCCAGCAACATCTGAGAATCAGACTCTCCCTCCGCCCATTCCCCACCCTGGGGACCTTGGTAGGGGCAACCACCAATATCCCCACCCACTCCCAGGAATGAGACACAGTCCACTGGTCCACACCCAGCTGTTGTAGTGTAGCTTGGTTTTATTTATGTCCACAAATATTTCAAAAAAATTACAAAATACTCAAATGGAGAGAACACAGAAGTCACGATTTCTGGGTGTCTACTGTTTACACTGTGTTATCTCATGGCAAACTACTCATATATACATTTAGCTTCAAGATATATATAAACGTAGCAAATCAGAATGTACACTCTGCTCTGCTGCTGCTGCAGTGAAATGTGAAGCTCAATCTTGACAACATTGAACAAGATACATACAAAACACAGAAAAGCAAAACCAAACTTCAAACAAAAGGAAGGAAAATCCAAAAGGAAACCAAGGGGTCGGGCTTCAAAGACACTGTGAAGGTCTGGGGCCTCTGAACCAACTGTAGTTGACCAGGTGAGGGTTTCAGGTTGTGGGTTTTTAAATGAAAGAATCTCAGTGCTTCACCTTGGGATATGGGGAGAAAACCAAAATCAAACAAGAAAACACCTTCAGACAGCTTTCAAGTACAGACTTGGAAGTACTTCACTCTCTCTCTTCTTTGGAAAAATGGATGATGGAGAGAGGAGATCAAGAAGGTTTAACTGAATGGTAGGCATTGTGCTCTACCAAAAGGAACGAAAAGATGGGAGGAGGTGGGGCATCAGCGCAGGAGCCTGAGGGCAGCAGAAGCTGCAGCGTGAAGAGGCCTCTCAGAACTGCAGAGCGCCCCACAGGAGAGCAAGCCCCCCTGCCCCCCACGGCACATCACCACCCCCAGAGGAAACAAATGCCTCCTGCCAACGCAGCCACAAGTCTGATGACAAGAGGTTCATCTGAGCCTGCCTCCCCTCTAAGGAACTAAAGTTAAGGCAGAAACAGAATGAGAGAAAACGAAAGAGAAAAACTATAAACATTGTCAACAGACGAAATAATCCTCTATCTGGCCGAACTGAAACCAAACATGGTTTTAATAGAAACTGGAAATGCCTCTGATGCAGGTGTGAATCCGGAACCTGAATCTGAGCTAATACCTGTCGGTCTCTGGGTCAAAGCGCCAGTCTCTCCTCCTACCCCCTATGCAGCTCAGGATGCACTTCATGTCCACTGACCCATAGGGCCTTCCTTCTCTCGTCATCTGATAATTCCTGGATACGACCACCATATACCACAGCAGAAACAGCCCTCAAGCGTCTGAGAGAAGAGGAACGGAACAGCTCACATCCTGGCAGAAAGCCTGATCAATGGGTGCAGACATCCCCAGAATTTCCCCACTCTGCTTTGGAGAAAGTGCATCATGTCAGCGACTTAGAAAGCAGAGGCGGGCTCTCTGCGACAGCCTGACCCCTACAGAGTGGCATCTCCCAGATGGAAGCCTGCCTTCCCACTCCACATTTGTGGCTGCAACTCTTGTTCCTACTTCCAGGATTAAGAGTGGGGCTCACATGGTTTCCCAGTCCGATGTGGGTCACCATGCATGGACCTGCTCCTGGGGGAGACACACAGGCTACTGCCCAAAACTGTGCCAACTCTGGGGTCTCCCTCATTCAAAAGCAGCCTCAGCTGTGGCAAGGATGGCCTGGCCTCACCACAAGAAGATCCAAATGACAACACACACAGAAGGGCAGATTTCTAACAGATTCCTTTGGCAAGCATATGTGCTATTTGTGGGGAATCATTTTCCTGAATTTTCTAGAATGTTTATGAAATTGTCAGAGTATTAAAAAAGGCAGTTCATCCAGAACAATCAAATGTGTGTGCATAGAAATCTACAAGGAAATCTACAATCAGACACACAGAAACGTGCTTTCTATCCTGCAGAGACAGAACAAGGGTGGACATTTAATTCCTGCGCTCCTGGTGCAAAATGAAAGTGGTTCGCTCTAACAGACGTCTGCACCACTGGCCAAGCACAAGCCAGGAAGAGACAGAGGTGAAAATCAAAGCAGCAAAACAAAGGAAACAGTTTGTAACACTGTCCCTGCAAACCCGGCTGCTCACTGCTGCGACCAAACCTAGTCCCAAGCTTTTGCCCACTTGTAATTAGAAACGCCCATCTGTTCCCTTTAATTAAAGGGATAATTATATATAACTTTTTATTAAAAAATCAACTCTGTATTCTGTCAATAGCTGGTAGGAATTAGCGACATGGCTGGAAAAAATAGATCAGAATAGTAGTTTGTGGAAGGAAAAAAAGGCTGTTCTAAAATTATTTATTTACAGACGTAAAAAGCCATGCTGCAGAACTTTCTCAAATTATGAAGATTTCCTACAATGTATTAAAATAAAAGATTTTTTTAAAATTATAGCTCTTGGATTCCAAACTCATATGCCGCCTGTCTGCAAACCTTGTGGGTTTTGGAACACATGTAACTGAGTGTGTCTGCACGCACAGTGAAGGGTGTGAACTGGATTCTAGCACCTACTGAGAAATCAAGGAAGGAAAAGAAAACAATCAAACCCCAAGATTGCAGGGGAGTTTTCTGAGTGTTCAGTCCAGTCCAGGACGCACTAAGTTTCTGGGGGACTGTCATGCAGGGACACCCAAACCAGTCTCAAGGAATCCTCTCTACAAACGAACACTATTAAGCTGATACATTTTTAGTTGTGGGGTTTTTAAATATGTAAAGAAATCTTTAGAAGATTTTCTTTTTGCTTTTGCAGCTCCTACGTATGTAAAAAGTCCTGTTTCTCCCCCCAAGAACTGGGGTTTCCACAGCCAGCGTTAACAAATAAATAACTTATAACTGCTTGTCACCTTCTTTCTTCAGTCGACTGGAAAGAAAAGAAACAAGAAAGAGTGGTCAGCATCAGGCCTGGCGGGCGGGACCAGGCGTGCAGCTCGAGGATGCAGGTGCCCCAGGTGGCCTCCTCCCCTGGTCTCCCTCCCATCAAGATGGCTCCATGGGAATCCCCGCTATGGCCAAGAGGCCAGGGCCCAGCAGAGCCAAGGCAGAGGAGTCTGGGCCTGCTGATGTGGGAGGAGCGCCAAGGGCACAGCCAGGAGGGGCGGCCATTAGGCTGGGTCAGCGGTCCACAGGTGGGGTAGTGGGGAAGCCTGGGCTCAGCCAGCTGGCCCCACCCTCCTGGCCCATCCCCACCTCACCTGTAATAATCTTCCTGACTCGGTAGGTGGCCACCATGCATGTGGGGGTGTCCGTGCAGCCACTGCTGCTCCATGGCCAGTCTCTGCAGCTCAGCCGACTGGGCATGCATGGCCTGCAGCTGGTGGGCCGCCGACATGGGGGGTGGGATGGCCCCAGGCAGGTCTCGGGGATAGGGGGTGCCTGCCAAACACAAAACAGCCTCTGATACAGGGAGGTCAGGGGAGTGGCCAGGACAAGGCCAGCAAGGAGGTCAGGTCGGGAGGGAGCCCCCAGAGTGGAGGAGCAAGAGGCTATTTACTCAGCAGGTATCATTAGAGCAGAGCCCCCTCTAACGGGAGAGAGAGGCCCAAAGTACTGTCCCTCGGATCCCCTGCCAGGGGAACTCACTCCTCCTCGGGCTTCAGGCTTCAGCCTAGTGTTTCTTCTGCAAGGGGGGCCTACCCTGAGTCCCCGATTTAAATTCAGCACCTGTTATTCCTTCACTGCCCACCATTGTCGTCCCGGCTCCTGTTACATGCTAACACTTCCCACCCCAGCTCTCTGAGAGCAGGGGTTTGCCTGACCCGTTTCCAGGTGGATTCCCCGCACACAGGAAGTATTTGCTGAATACATGAATGAGGGAATGAATGGCGACATGAGACCAGACCACCAACCCAGCTCCTCACACTGGACCCTTCTTTCCCCAGGCGCGTTCTTACCAAAAACTGGATGACGAAGCATCTCGTGCTCATGGGGGGGCTGTCCAAGCAGAGGGTTGGGAAGGGTGCCAGGGGGATAGGGAAAGCGAGCCAGGTGAGGGCCAGCAGTCAGGGGGTCAACCAGCGGGTGAACTGGGCCTGCTGAACCTAAAAAAGGGGCAGAAGTCCAGATTCAGGAGGTGCAGGGCTCCAGGGCTCTCTCGATATTTGCCCTCCTTGGCTGTAGTTACCAGTGACTTCCTCCTCACCACAGGCTCCTGGTCACCAGGGCTGCCAATATCCCTGACCCACAGTGGCTGTCCCCCACCACACACACCTCCACAAAATAATAAAGAAGTGAAGAGCTGACCATTTCCGTACACCTTTCCTCCTCCCATTCTCAGCGCCCCCTACAGGCAGAGTCTCCTCCACCCCATTCTGTTGAGGACCCTGGATCAGCAGAGCCCCTGGCTAACTGCCCGAGGCCTGCCTCCCAGCCCTTCACCTGGAGAACCCAAAGGAGGCCAGCAGGGCGGGTCGGCAGGGACAGGGCGACTAAGCCCTGCTCTCCCCGCTGGCAGCAAACCTCTTGGCTCTCCCTTCAGCATGTCATCTGCTTGGCTGCTGCCCTTGGTTTCTTTGAGTCAGCACTCTCTTGCGTGCCTCAGGCCCTTTGCACGCTCTCCCTCTGCCTGGAGATGCTTTACCCCGGTTTCCAAAACCTTGCCCTTTCACCTACTTCAAGTCTTTCCTCAAAAGTTACCTTCTTGCCAAGGTTTTCCCATGACCCTCTTCATGACTGCAACATTGCCTCCAGCTCCCTTATTCCCTCTCTCTGCTTATTTTCCTCCAGAACACTGAGTGCTTTCCACAACCTGAGACACCTTTATTGACTGCCTCCCAGATCTGGAAGGTAAACATGGTCAGGGTGTCGCCAGCATCTATCTACGAGTGTGCCTGGCACACCACAGGTGCTCAGTATACATTTGTGGAATGAATGAATGAATGTTGTATAAACGAGTGAACAAAATGCCTGTCCTCAGATGGCACTAAAGCACATCTGCTGGTTACACCAGGGCTTTTTAAAAGGTCCACACCGGGTGGCATCAGAGTTCCCCGTGTCAGGGCCACATGGTGAATGTGACAGCTGCTTGGCTTCCCTGGAACCACCTGCCTAGAGAGGGTCCAGGCTCCCCGCGTCAGGGCTGGGTACACAGGTAGGAAGCAAGGTGCTGTCCTCCCTTCCCTCCCTCTGGGCCTTGCTCTATCAGCTGTCCTCCCCAGCACGGAGGTCTGCCCACGTGGAAGTCCCGCATGCAGGCTGTGCCACGGGACCTCCACAGCACACCCTGGTCCCAGGGCGCAGGCACACCTGCCTACTCGAGAGCAGGGCCAGACCCTCCTCCCACCCCATCTAGACAGTCTGCAGAGCTGTGGAGGGAGTAGGGACCCCAGCCGTGCCTGTCTCTGCCTCAGACCAGCTTTCCCTCGGCTGGCCGGTCAGCAGGCCTTTAGGAGCTCTCATTCCCAGAGTGGACAGGACTAGGTAGCCCTGGCCAGGTGAGCCAGCTCAAAGCTAGCAGAGGCTCAAACCCCATTCCTTAAGGGGGAATAGAGAACTGTTCTTTCAAGTTCTCACACAGTGACAGCCCATAGCCTGCCTGGGTGTCCCAGGTGCCTCCACCTGGCTCCAAAGGCCCCCAGGCCCTACCCTGCTCCTCAAGCCCCGCCTCCGTCCCTCAACCCACCTCAGTAAGCACAGGACGCACAGGCCACTTCCCTCTACCCCTGCCCGCCCTGGGCACAGGGCCAAGCACCTAAGCTTTATCGAGGCTGCAGACAGAAGGCCCCGGGATGACTCAGCTTTCCCGGGACTTGCAGCTCCGGAGAGCTGAGGGGCTGAGCAGAGACAAAGGCTGTCTGTGAGTAAAGCAACAACAGGATTCCCAGGTGGATGCTGAATATTCTAACACTGCCCAGGAATTAGGGATTTGTTTAGAAAAGAACAATCTCTGCTCCTGGACAGCAGCTCTGTCTCTGGTCTGTACCCCTTCACACCAGAGCTCAACCCACAGCACCCTCTGAGCCCAGCCAGGGAACCTACCTTGGTGGAGGGGGTCCTGCTGGTGGAGGTGGAGGTGAGAGTGGATGTGTGAGTGCTGGTGATGGTGCGGAGTCACGTTGAACATCTGCAGTCGGGCCAGGGGGTCGCTGGTCAGCGATGCCATGCGCTCGGCATGAATCCGCTCAGCCGCCAGTCTATCAGGGTAGCTCATTTCAGGCCGCAGCTGGGGGCCCGCCAGGGCCAGTCTCTCCCTCTCCAAGGGGTTCAGGCCCGGGTGGAAAGAAGCAAAAGGGTGCGGGCCCGCAGTGGGGGGAATGGTGAGGGCGCTGTGCCGGGCGAAGTGCTCCATGGGGTTGGTGGCTGGGTGCAAGGGGTCCAGCTCTGGGGGCTTCACCTCGAAGCCTGGTTTCATCCTCTCCCGCAACTCGCGCTCCCGGAGCTCCCGCTCCCGGAGCTCCCGCTCCCGGAGCTCCCGCTCTCGGATGGTGGGGTCAACGTTGTAGAGGCCGGGCATGTGGTAGGCCAGCAGGGGGTCAGTGGGGTTGAGGGGCATGTAGAAGGGGTGGTTGCGGTTGGTGGGTGACATGACGTGGGGCCGAGCGTACTCGCTCAGAGTCCGAAGGGCAGGCGTGTCTGGCCCGATGTATGGGGGCACAGCAGCAATGGTGGTTGGTGGTGGCTCGAAGGATGGCCGCATGTGGCCAGGACCACTGAGCTGGGGGTCACTGAGGCGGCCTTCATGTGCTGAGCTGGAAGCCTTCTGCTGAAGGAAAGGAGGGTGTGAGGGGTGGATGCCCACCTGCCCAGGGGCTGAGCCTGATGCTCACTCTGCAGAGGTGAGCCCTGCCCTGCTGCCATCCTGCACTGACCAGCCAACTTGGTCCCTCCACCTCGACACTGATACCTGGCCCCAGCCATGGCCTGGGACAGGTGAGGGCCTGGCACAGGGACATGGTCCAGACCCTGCTGTGACTGTCTCCTTTGTGCCTGCAGCTTCCCTTGTACCCTAGATGGATCTCGGTCTGTGTCTCTGTGAGACACAGCTAGTGCATGTGGGTGTCCAAGCGTGTATCTGTGAGAGAGCGAGGGGGGTGACCTGGCTGAGGAGAATGCCACAGACCAGGGCTGCCAGGGGAACTGATATGGCCTGGTTCTCCTCCCCTTTAGCTTCTCTTTGGTCCCTTCAGATCTAGAGGTCTGCAGTGCAAGGACAGGCCCTCTCCCTGACACCACCTTGATGCTGTGAATCAGCCTGAACCTGCCAGGGCCAAGGGAGGGGGCGCATGGTGAGCACTGGGAAAGGAGGTCCAGGCCGGAACCGGCGGGTGCCCGAGTTAGACCAGTAGCTCAAGGATGAGCGGCACTTTCAGAAAAGCCTGCAAACGGGGTTGAAACAGCACCCAATCCTCCACTGCCGTGAAAACGAACCAGGCAGCACTGTACAAAGCTCGGCAGCCCCAGGGTCTCCAGGCCTGGCGTGGCCAGCGCCCCCTCCCTGCACACACAGGCCGCCCACTCGCAAGCCGACAAGCACTCACGGTTACTCTCTCTGCCTCCCGCTCGCGTTCCCGCTCCCGCTCGCGCTCCTTCTCTTTCTCCTTCTCACGCTCTCGCTCCTCCCGTGCCTTCTGCTCGGCCTCCCGTTTGGCCTTCTCAATGGCCTCCTCCCTCTTCTTGGCCAGTTTGGATCCCGCCAGAGGCATGAAGTATAGGTCTGTCCGCGCACAGGAGTTGTAACCCCGGTCCAGGTGCTTGTAGAACCTATGAAAGGCCGCATCCCTCGCTGGGGGCCCCTGCTGAGGCCTCAGCCTGCCCCCAGTTGCCCAGCCCGTCCTTGCCCCAGCCGTGCCGACTTCCAGGGACCAATACCTGGCTGACTGGCTGGCATGGCTGGGGGTGTCCACCACAGTGGGCTCCGGAGACGGGCTCCTAGGTGGGGGAGGGGGGCTCTCAGGCTCCTCAGCATCATCCAGAGCCTCTTCCTTGATCTGGACAGTGGGGAGTGGGCAGGCTGCCCCCCCAGGTATGCTGCCTCCCGAAGAAACAGCAGCAGAGCAGGGTGGCTGGGCTGAGGGGCCAGGTCCCGCAGGTGGGGTGGAGGTGGAGGGGCAAGTCGGAGGAGTGATGGGAGGAGGGCCCCCAGGGACAAAGGAGTGCTGAGCGAATGGGGGCTGGGGGGGCACCTGGTGGAGGCCTGCAGGAGGATGGGAGGCAGCAGCAGGAGGCAGGCTCTGGCTCTGGGTCAGCACAGGAGGCTGGGCAGGGGAGGAAGGCAGTGGCTGGCTCTGAGGCATGAGCTGCAGGGGTGGGGGGTGGGCCGAGGGGGGGTGGTGTGTGGACAGGGAGCTCAGGGGCTTCAGCGCTGGAGGGGGTGGGAGGTTGGCATTCATGGAGAAGGGCGAGGGCCCTGAGAGGTGAGGTGGGTGCTTGTGAGCCTGTGGTGCCGGCAGCTGGGGGATGGGCGTGGTGGGTGGGGGCTTGATGTGTGGCATGGCCAAGGGTGCCGGTGGCAGGGGCTGCTCCCGTGGGGGCTGCTGGGGCTGCAATGCTGACTGAGAGGCTGGGGGCTGCAGGGAGGTGTGAGGGTGAGCTGCCGCCTGGGAGGTCTGGGGAGGGAGGCCAAAGGGCTGAGGGGGACCTGGGTGCTGCAGCAAGGGCCCAGCCTGGAGGCTGTGAGGGCCAGGGGGGCCCTGACTGTGCAGTGGGGGTTGGGTATGAGGCGGGGCAGAGGTCTGGCCAGCCGGCCCAGTCAGAGGCTGCAGTGGGGGATGCGGTGAGGGCAGACGCTGTGGGTGCAGGGAGGGTACTTGCTGGATATGGGCATGGGGAACAGGAGCTGTTGGAGCCTGCGGCTGGTTTGGGGGCTGGGAGACTGAGGGGGAACCCTGTGGAGGGACTGCAGTGGCCGACAGTGCGGGCCCTGGTGTGGGAAGCTGGGGGGTTCCCGGTGGGGCTGTGGAGGGAGCTGGAGCAGTCCCACTGGGAGCCTGCAAAGTTGGGGGCTGGGCCTGCAGCATCTGCTGCTGGGCCGAGGAGTCCGAGTCACTCTCGTTGTCCTGGGGGCTGGGGATGCTGGGGGACGTGCTGCGATTGTCTTGGTCGATGTCTTTGGGGTCACTGCTGCCCTCATCGTTGACACTGCGGCTGTCTGAACTCTCTCCCTCACCTTCGGACGGCGAGTTGGGCCGGCTGATCTCCTAGGGCCAGAGAAAGGAGGGACAGAAGCTCTAGGAGAGCTGGGGCTCTCTCTGCCCTCCGTTGCTAGTGCCTGGCACACAACAATAGTGTGCACAGATGAGGCAGCCACCCCATGCCACCTCCCACGGAGAATCTGGGCTGGGGGCTTCTTAAGGGACATTAGCTGCCAGCTGCAGTCAACATGGCTCGGCTGCAAACCTCACCTGGGTTTTTGTCTTCTTGGAGCTGGTCCTGTCAGCCTCCTCTGTATCAGAGGCCACCTTCTCTCGCTGGCGCTTGGTGCTCTTAAGAGGGGATGAGGCTTCTTCCTTCACCTTCTGCAGTGGTGAAAGCCCAAAAAGAGCATCAGGTCAAGGGAAGATGTCCCATCAGCCTCAGGGGGGAAATAACGACTGTTTGCTGACTTCTTGCTCCCACATTCTGAGCTCCATCTCCAGAAGCAAGAGAGCTCTGGAAGGGGCCAGCAAGAAACCAGTATCTAGGGATGGGATTAACTTGGCTTTGTGGGGAGGCAGCCTTTCTAATCACCCTCCACCTTCTGCCTCTGAGGCCTTGGGAAACTCGAGGCAGAAGTAGCTCCCAAAGGTCAGTGCTGGGAGTTGTGCTGGACCCCCTTTCTCCAGGCCCCAGTCTGCGGCCCTCGGCCAAGGCAATGCTGGGGCCCAGGGCGGCTCCACAAACGACCTGTGGCCCTATGTCCAAGGAAGCTGAACACCAACTCCAGCAGCCCAGGTTTTAACGGGAGGGCAGGGCTGAGCAGTCCCCACTGCCCACCCCCAGCACCTCACCTTGGCTGACTTCTTCACTGTCTCTGCTTTACTGTCATTGCTGGAGGTGCTGGCAGCACTGGGGGAGTTCCGGCCACTGGAGCGAATGTCTTCGTTGATGGGCGAGGCACGACCATCAGGGCTGGCTGGCTGCTTCTTTCGACCACTGCGCAGTGTAGACATCTGCCCACCCAAACCGGAGGCTGGTGAGACTGGACCCCAGTCCCTACAAAGGCCACCTGAGCCCAGCACACACGCAGGAGCCTCAAGAACAGACCCCACCACCAGCTTCGCAGCGAACCCCAACCTCTGACAAACAGGCACCTCTGGCCATCCCTTGCTGCACAGAGGTCAATATCGAGCTAAGGAAGAAGGGTGTGAATGGGTGGGTTCAGACAAAAAAAAGAGAGAGTCTCAACTTAAACCCAAAGCACTCATCTTCCAGGACTATCCTGAATGACATGTGCTAGAAATGAGAGAGGCTTTCTGAGGGGCAATAGTCAGCGAGGGCAGTCTACTCTGCCAAGTTCTCCAGAATGACAATTACACACAAAATCAGCTTTAGATCACCTCACCCTGTTTATTCCATGTACCTGCTCACTCTGCCAACCCAACCAAACCAAACCCTTGCTGATTTCATCTGACAGGATGGGAAGTGACCCAAAGAGATAAGCTGTCAAATAATGAAGTTCAGCTCCTAAAACCACCAAACACTTCAGCATGTGTGCACAAAGCCACAGGGGCTCAGGAGAGATGGGGGTACAATGATTCACACAGGTCCACCTGCTCCCTTCTGAATGAGCAGTGGCCAGGCAGCCAGGACAACAGCAGCCTTGACGGGATGGAAAGGTCTGAGGAAGGTCAATGGTGCCACCCACCTGCCTAAAAGGGCCTCTGGGGAGGGCAGAGCCACAGGGAAAGACCCTGGCAGTATCCTCAGCCCCCAACCTGGGAAAACTCTCACTCCCAAAGGTCCCTGCTACATTTCCAACCTGGGAAACACAGGCTCTTTATGGAAGGGACTATGCAGTGAGTAGAAAAATGTACCTAAAGTTTGTAAAACTGGATCAAACATTTAAAAAAAAAAAAAAAAGCCTGCAAGTTCCAAATAACAGAGATATGCCACACTGGAGGTGACCAGCCCATGGGCCAGAGGAAGGTCTGAGGGACTTGGAGAGCCTGCACTAAGCCAGAAACTGACACCCACACACCTCACTGACTCCCACTGACGCAAGGGCAGAAGAGAACAGAGGGTTCTTCCCAGCCCCACAGGCAAAGCTAATGCCTTTGGGCATATCATCACCTCAAGGGTCTGTTTCTTTACCTAAAATGAAACACTTGCTATCCTCCTCCTGGTGGGCACAGCCCCCAGCATCCTAGTAACCTGGAGAAGGGGTCAGGAGTGCCAGAGGCTCAGATCACCTGGCCATGGGGACTCACCGAGCCACGACTCCGCCGCGTCCTCATGCTATGTTTCCCGCTGAGCCCATCATCTTCCTCTTTGACAGGTTTGAACATAAATGGTGGGGGGTCCACGGGCTTCTCAATGGGCGGAAGCTCGCCGTATTTCTTGAAGTGAATGCGGCAGTCTGTGCAGAGCAGGATGTTCTCCCGGCCCCCGTGGTGCCAGTCTTTGGAGGCTGCGTGAGGGAAGAGGGGTGGGGGTGGGGGGTCAACCTTGAAAACCAAGGTCCTTGGGGACATCTAAGCAAGGGGGCCCCTTCTGTGGGCTCAGTCGACCCCGGTGCCACGAGAACCATGCAGCACCGGGCTCGGACAGACACCTGTCACTTGGACAGCTCAGGTGCTGGTGCTACCCTGGCTCTCTCCCAGGGTGGGAGAGGATTTCAGGAATATCCACTACCCCCACCTCATCTCGGGGTACCCAGGAGGAGCTGGCAGCAAGCTCCCAGGAAACACAGGCACCCCCAACCCCGACCTTGAGCAAGTCTGTCCTATGCACTGGTCAGTACTCCAGACTGATTCCTAAACAGGGGAGTGAAGTGAAATAAAGATTTTCAGCTTTCTCAAGTAACCCTGAAGCTCAATGCAAATGTCAAATCAATTACTGCCCTGGCAGGTCTCCAATTCAATTCATGAAATGTTCAGAACCTGGAAGTGTCTGAGCCTGGCCTGCTCCAGTGAATGCCCCCCACTGCCCACCAAGCCCCACTTACTGGTGGTGAAGCAGTGGCGGCAGGCGTACCCCTTCAGCTCCTGCTCACTGTCCTCACTGTCGAAGTCATCCTCGCTGGCTGAACTCAGGTCCACTGGGTATGGGGGGCACACAATGAGGGAGGAAGAGACGCCATCATACTCAGCTAAGACCAGGACAGGACCACTTGTGATCTGTGATCTGCCCCAGGCTCTGAACCACTAATCAGAGTGGCCCAGTAGGCTAAGGTGGGACAGTGTTCACAAAGGACCACTCTGAATTCCTCAGGGCCAGTCATCAGAATGAAAAACTTGTGTGTGAGGGGTGGGACCCAAGGGCCTGTCCTGCCAGATTTTGCGGGGCTGATGTCACACCTGAATCCTGGGGTCGCCGGCACTGATGCCTATGCTGGTAAATTTGAACAGGGTAAAGCGCATCCATGATGCTCTCCCTGACTCGTCCAGGCATCCTGAGAAATTCCCTTTTTATCGAGTCCTCCCCCGGCACTCCTGCTAGATTATTTGTTTGCATGTGCAACATAAGTGACCCTCAGGTCAAATGTCCTGGGCCAGGACAGAACCACAAGGCACTATTGCTGCATTCTAGTTTTTAGGAGTTAAGAAGGTGTGGGCTTCCTCGTCATATTAGATTGCACGTCACACTGGGACCAAGAGAAGGATCTTGGTAAAGCAGGAGGAAAAGGAAAAAAATGTGCATTTGATCTTATTGCTATCACAATACAAGTGCAATGAAAACTCAAACAAACAGTACACTATCCACTAAATGGAAAATCTCCTCTGAAGTTATCCAAAACGCCTCAGGCCAAGGCCAAGACTTACATTTTGCCCACACTGTGACAAGGAGGCCTGTGAGTGCAGGCCCAGAGCTGGGACACAGTGTGTGGCTGCATGTGAAAAGTCCCCCACTTACAGAATTCACTGGAGGGGGGTCTGGAGGGCGTATTGACGGGTGTGGACGCAGTGCGGGTCTTAATCCTCCTGAACACGGCCTGCCTGCGGTGCCTGCGGTGAGCCCGGGAACTGGCTGCTTCAGGGGTTTTCTTCCAGTAGTAATAGAAGGTGATCAGCTCCCCCTGCAAGAAAGAAGGGCTGGCAGTGAGGGCAGTGTCCAGAGGGGTTTGGCTTTTCCATGTCCCCCAGCACACCCTTTGCTGCTGGGAGCAGAAGATGGGTTTACAACAGCCACCCTGCAGACATGTACAAACAACAGTTTGCTCCTGGAGTAGTGAGGGGAACCAGGCTTGCTCAAGACACACCCGCTGAGCTGCCCGAATGGGCCTGTCTCCTCGCCCGGTGGAGCATACCTTTTAGATGTCAGAACACTCATTCATTCTGCAAGCACTTGTTGGGTGCCTACTATGTGCCAGGCACCACCACTGGCCTAAGCACTGGAGATGCATCCATAAACAATGGACAAAGGAAAATCTCCGCCCTTTAGCTGTGTGTGTCTGTGTGTGTACACAGAGGATGTTTCCTTCACAGCATTCCAGTGAAATCACACAGGTGTGACAAGGAAATGCCTAGCCAGTTAGACTACTCCAGAAACAACCAAAGAAAACAACCGAGGTGGTTGGGAACTAGGGCCGGGCGGAAGGTCAAGGACAACAGAGACCCCAAACCCAAGAACACTGCTCTACAGCCTCCCCCCCAGGCTGAATGCCCACACCGGGACAGGTTGGCACAAGTCCTAAAGGCAATGACTGGGGCTTGACAAAGAAAGACTAAGAGTGGTACTGATGTAGAGATGAAATGCCACATGTCACAAGGCCAGTCTTTAAGACAAAAGGAGCTACTCTTTTCACGGCTCAGCAGAAAGAGAGGCAAGACATCTTTCTAAAAAATATAGCAAGAAGACACGAGCCCAAATGCAACTTAAAAAAAAGGGAGATTTTGGCACCCCCACCCCGAGGGGCTCAGCAGACATGCCATACACACAAATGGGTGAATGGTATGTTCAGCTAACCCTGATTGATGAAAGACTCATATTTTAAAACAAGTATCCCAACATAAAGTATCTCTATCTAGAATTTTTAATAAATCGCTTAAAGTAGTGAGAGAGTCTAGATCACATTGATCTTCTCTAATTAAATCAATATTGTGGAAAGTGAATTAACCTGGCAGACTATCATATCCTGGGAAGTCACCCTGGGGGGATCCCGCATCCCAAGGTGGGAACTACTTGGCCAGAGCACCACTTTGTCTCATAGAAGGCTCACTGCCTTGTGAATCGAGGAGCCAAGAAACAAAGAAGCCAAGATTTTGTTCTCCAGTGACCTGAGATCTATCTGGAAAGACCAGCGTTGGGGAGACTAAAATAGACAAAGTGCGGATACCACACAACGAACTCCTGCAATTGACAAGAGTCCCAATCAGACAAGGTTTCATTAAAAACATCCTAGAAGCAACAGCCTCAGAACACGATGACAAGTAAGTTGGTAGAGAAGAGGGCAGATTTTAGGTGGGAAATGGCTTCTGCAAAGCAGGTAATGTACGTGTGCTGAGTTCTCACTACTCAGAGTTGGATTCTATGTCTGTGCATTTTCTAAGAGGTAGGACCACAGCTGTCATCAGATCCTTAAAGGAGGGCTGTGATTCAAGACGAACTTCTGATTGGCTTCCATAACCCTATAGCATGTATTTCTTGGAGCTGTGGATGTGTTTCAGTCTTTCCAAGCACCACTTAACAAAATGCTAGTGACTGCCAATATTTAACAGATGAAGCATGACCCCAGGCCAAGGAGGCGAGGAGCCAGCCACCGCAGAAAAGCACACGCATGTTCGCACATGCACGTGTCCACCGCACCCTCTTTTCAATTCCATGGAACGGTAACCGAAAATGTAGGAACTGCCCTTGGAGTTCTGACTTGTTTGTCTACCACATGTTATTCTACAAATGTAGGCTAGAATTGTCCCTGTGGTGACTGGAGCATCCTGAGCCCCTAAGGTCATGGTCCGAGAACCTCCTGGCTCCTGCCTCTTTACTTACTACCTCCCTGACTTGGAAAGTCATTTCTGTAATACTGGTCTTTTGGTGTTGGCTGGCTGGAGGGAACAAACTCATAAATCCACTAGGGGATTAAGAGATCTGTGCTGACATAAAACGCACCCAGCTCTGGTTTTCCTATGAGAAAATACAGAACAGAAGCCAAGGTAGGTCACTATCACCCTTCAAATACTTTCGTTAGAGTGGCATGCTTCATCAGTTCAAAAGGGCAGCTGGTGCAGTAAATCACAGCCCAATCCCAAAGCTGGAAAGAAGAATGAGAAAATTCAAAGTGGTTCTACCCATCTCCTCCTCCAGCTGAAGTCCTTTTAAGGCCAGCGGATGACAGAGGCCTGGGATGTAAGAGGAAATATGAAGCTAGAGGAGACAGAAGGAAACAAAAATGGGAGAGAAAACTGGGTGGGAAGGTGCTACCAGAGTCTCTGCCAAACCTGTCTTACTTGGAGGCTGTTAAAAAGCAGCCACCTTGACATTTCTACACAGCACTGGTCCATAACGCAATACTGCCTCACAAGGTTACAAGAAGTATTTCTATTTCTCAAATATGAATGTTTTGAAAGAGTTTCAAATGGTTTTAAAAGATGGCAAAACTTGCAGATTAAAATAGAGGAAGGCAGAGTTCAGCGGAGTTACAACACTGGCCCAATTCCAGACACCAGACAGAAAAGCCCAGGTTCACAACTTTAAACCTTTACTCTTATACTGTGTACTCCTCCAGTATGTGCGAAAATCAGGACACGAAAAAGAACCTAAATATTGAAATAAACATCTACTTTTTGTCAACATCGACTTTTTGTCAACACTTGAGTAACAGCTTTTAAACAAGAATAAGGAGGCTGGAACAGATTCCATCATCTGAGTACCAAGGATCAAAATGACGCAGCCAGAAGGACCCTCCTCTGTAGGTCTAAAATTAGCTCATGAGAAGACGAAAGAATACAAATTTCAAAACCCAGGAAGATGGGGGAGTGACTAGAACTCTCATACACTGCTGGTGGGAATGTAAAATGGTCAAACCACTTTGTAAAACTGGCAGTTCTCACAAAGCTAAATAAACATTTACCATATGACCCAGCAACTGATTCCACTCCAAAAGAAACAAAAACTTATGCACGCAAAAAGACTTTTAGACAAATGTTCATAAAAACTTTATTCTTAGCAGCCAAAAACTGGAAATAATCCAAAGGCCCCTCAACAGTATGATGGATACACACATTATGGCACACCTATCCACTAGAATACTACTTGGCAGTAAAAAGGAAAAAACTACTGCTACACCCAACCATGTGGATGAATCTCAAAAACACCATGTTGAATAAAAGCAACCAGACACAAGAGGGTACAGACTGTATGATTCCATTCTAGAAAAGGCCAATTTATAATCATAAAAAACAAATTAATGGTTGCCTGGAGTCTGGCAAGTAGGAAAACTCTAAGAGGACACAAGGAAACTTTGGGGTGAAGATAAGATTCTACAAATCAACTGTGGTCTTATTTACATGAATATATACAGTTGTCCAAACTCACTGAATTGTGCACTAAAAGTAGGTTCATTTTTATGGTATGTATTGTATGCATACCAATTATACATCGATGAAGTTGACTAAAAAACAAAAAAACCTCCAGACCAGGTTTTATTAGCTGCCTCTCAACCACTGAATGTCTACGAAGAGATTAAACATTGGAATGGAGCAAATCTAGGAGGATTAGAAACAGCATATTGGTGACTGCATGGATGACTAGGTCTTGAGCACAAACAAAAGAACATGTCAGGGAAAGCTTCGGTTCTACACATAGGGAGTGAAGCAGCTCGAGGCCTCACCAGGAATGAAGTCAATTGAACTTTAATCAAACATGCATAGTGTGTGCTGCAGAGACCCACTGCACATAAATTCAGGGAACAAAAGCTGTAGCAGAAATCAATAGCTTACTGAAACATTAACACAGGCAATCACTGATCAAAAGGCAGCTGTACAAAGGCAGCCTTGCAAATTAGCTCCTGCTTTTGCTTGCAAGCAAACACAGAGGTATAAATGTTGTCGACATGAATGCCCTATAATGATCATTTTGTTCCCGATGCTCTCACCTCATCTCACAACAAGGCCTCACAGTCAACACACCTCACACTTTGGTACTATAATTGCACACAGCATGAAGAACTAAACTGGTTTAGTGCCTGGGCAACAAAGGAAAAGACGGACGAAGTCATCTCCAATCAACAGCACTATGGGCTGCAGCTCTTGCCAACAGGAGAGCTCACATCCACTGGTCTATATTTAGCGGACTCTCTCTTGCTCCAACTCCTTGGCCTTTTCTTTTGGTTTGCGTGTGTAGGGGGAGGGCCGCTGGATTTCACCAAAAGGTCATACGCAAAATGCCATTGGCAATAAAGAGATTTGCTCCTAGATTTCGGTACCAGCTTCCCTCCCTGCGGCAGGTTCTCCACACAGCAGGTCTTCTCCCAGGGGTTATAGAACTAGGCATCAGTAGGTTTCTCTGACTTTCCATTAAAAGAAAAATAAGGTGTGGGGAGCACCATGTCCAGAAGAATGACAAGGAAGAAGAAGTTGATTCCCATTGTGCTCTATCTGGGTGGGGTGGGGGCCGGGAGCAGAGAGAGAAAACAGACACAGAGAGAAGAGTCAGGTTGACAAAGGCTCTGGGCACCAGTGGACAGCTCAATCACAGGCTGCTCCTGTAATCCAGAAGCTTCCTGGGCTCGGGCCACTTGGAATCATTAGGAGGAATAGTTCCTCCTCCTCAGCCACCATTTTACTTCTGTGCCTCCCAGAGTTAGGCTAGGAGTCCATCACGTTCATTCAACATCAACATCAGGGCAGGCTCCCTCCATGGCCGCATTGCCTGGGCAATCTGGGCTGAAGCAACGGGGACTGGTGCTGCTCAGTCCTGCCAGCTCACCTCTTACAGGTAGCTTTTCAGGTATAAACCCATTTCAGGTAAGTTCTGCTGATATGCTTCAGCCCAGTTCTGCTTTACCCTGGGTAAACAACAAACTGTTGACATGTTCCACGGCCTGAGTGGGTGCCCCACTGTACACGCCCGTGCGCAAGCAGACATGCGGGGGAGGGGGTTGGAGGTAGGAGTTGACAGCCCTGCTGCAGGAGACAATCTGACCGGGTCTCCTTCCTGTCTTACAAGCAGGTCAATTTACCTGCAGGCTTTGGTAAGCTAAAACACTGCCCACAAACATAACTGCTATTTAATTTCCCTCAGGCATTGCAATGCTAAGGAAGAAGAACCTGTAACTCGTCCTGCCCAATTAAAAAATAATTTCTTTTTTTTTAAATTAAGATAAGCTACATGTCTTCTCTACAGAGACCTTGGGGAAATGAAAGCATAGAACAGACTGCTGAAGAGAGAAGGCACTGTAAGCATTTCAAGTATCAAAGGTTCATTCTTGGCAAACATGTCTGTCCCCAGTATTGAGCAGAGGAGCAAGCTCCCCACTCCCCAGGTTCTCTTCTGCCTTAGCCCAGCACTAACTCCTCAGTCAGGAGCCCTCTGGGAGACTGACGTGGAGGCAGGAAAAGGTAATCAATTCATTTTCTCCCATATTAGAAGCATAAGGGTACACCCAAGATTGAGTCCAAATTTTTGTGATTATAACATTATTATTATTATTGCCAAAACCACCCAAAGAAGTCTAGACACCCTGAGGTGGCGGGGGGTGGGGCACGACACAGTGGAAGATGAGGTCCAGGGACCCCAGTACACAGAGTCCAGGGTGCCTGCAGCCTGTCATCTACTATCATCTTTATAAGCCAAGGAAGGCCTCAGTCTTTTGGAAACAACCCTGTAGACACACACACACACTCTTGCAATTCAGTGTACAGAACAGTGTTCCTTTATCTTCCATTCTCACAACACAGTTCTGGGACCGACAGGAAAAAATGACAACGACCACTGATCTGACAGTTAGGTCAAGGAAGGCCCTAGAAAACCACCGTCCTGCTTCCTTGTACACAGATGGAGGTGGGGAAGGGAGGGAGGGAGGGAGGCAGGAAGGAATCTAATTCAGGTCCCTGCACCATAGCAAATGTCCAGGTGCCAGCCTCAGAAGGTCCCCGGTAGAGGCTGCCCACAAATGCTTCCTCCGCTGGTGAGGGAAAGCTGTGGCTAATTTCTTCTTTACCACCAAAGTTTCAGTAGGCATCCTCTCTGGGCCAAGCACCACCTACTGAAAAAGAGGGGGCAGCAGAGGAGATCGGGCATGGGGAGGCAGGCCTAGAAGCTGCCCATGGATAATGGCATTATAAATACGGCTTCTTTCTAAAGCTATTTTACAGGCTCTTCAAGCCCATCTACCACTGTCAGCTGAACAGATTGCAATTATGAGATGGGACAGGACCCCCTACATGGCAGAGATGACAGATGCACACCCTTGCATACAACTGACACAGCCCATTACAGGGGTTAGAAAGTAAGCATTTAGAAAAAATTACCTTAATTCTTTAACACATATTAACTGTTCCGATGCTAAATATATAGAGAAAACACAGCTAAACGATCTCTATACAATGCCTTAAATCTACATGCTAATGTGCAATTAGTTAGAATCAAGGTGTTGTTCCCCGGCTAAAACTTTTGTTTGAAGAATACCCTTCAGTTACCATCTGCTCCCTCCTTTGGTGGTCCAGGTAAAGAGGGTGAAGAAACTCACCCCTTACTTACTGGATAGAATGGACAGATCTAAAGCTTTTTTTTTTTTAAGCTGTTGTTCCAGGGGGAAGTTCCAGCAAGCAATGAATAGTTATGAAACAAGGCCCCAAACCCAGTAGGGGCAGGAGGGAGAAGCACACGTGGCATAGAGCTGCTTCTCAGACTTCTTTCCCCAACCCAGGGCCCTAAATGGCCAAGGCCAAGAGATGAGACTCTGGCTATGGGAGTCGGTCCGGGAAGCCTGTGTGTGACATGTCCCCTGGGAAGCACTCTACTAGAGTGCTTTGACCCTGCACCTAAGCTTGGCCCCTCTGATTTCAAAGACCACCTCTGCCTGGGAATTAGAGCTGCACTGTTTCTTAGCAAAAACTACTAACGCAAGGGTAGTGAAGCAAGTCGTAAAATTTCCTGGCACAGACTCCTATGCAAGTCATTCTTTCCTTTCACTCCCTGAGGATTCAAGGGCTGGATCTGACAACTGTTCAGAACATCTGAGGTGAGAAGCTGGGCACTGGGTAGAACCATCAGCTATGTTTAGGAGCAGCCACCTTTACAGATCTTTTTCCAGCAGGCAACTGGTTGTCTTTCAGCAGCTACTCTGGTAATTAAAGCAGTGCTCTCTTGGGCTCCTTCTTTTGTTAACCAACCGAATCCCCTAATCCCTCAAGGAGCCCAACACTGTCAGCTGGCTCTGCTGCTAATCGTTCAACACCACCTCTGTGGTCTCAGAATGCATGTGGTAGAATGATGATCTGCTTGAAGGCACGCGGCAGATTAACAGCCTTCTGCACGCAAGAGGTGGAAGAGCACCTGATCTGACACCCACAAAAGGGGAAGCCTGAGGAGGAGGAAGCAGCCTGCTTCTGGGCAAGGCAATCCGTCCTACCCACCTCCACCTCCTCTCCTGGGGAAAGGCAAAGGAAAGAGAAGACTGACTGGAAGCACAAGAAGGTCTCCCGGGATTTAACTGGTTGTAATGATGAGGCCACACTAAGATGTTCACAGAGATGTTCCTGAACCAAGCACCCTCCTCTCCATTTTTTAAAATCCCAGTTGGGCACGTTAAAGATTTTTAAGTTATTACCACTATGTTTGTCCATTGTGAAGAAACTAGAACAGACTTAAGTTTTTTGGTGTTTTTTTTTTTTAACCAAACTTAAGACATTCCTAAGCTCTATGTTGCTTTAGTTGCTGACCTCAGCCACCTGCAGATCCTACCTCTGGTCCAACAGTTCCACCCGAATGTCCCGACTTGAGGCCCTGGGCTGGCCTGTCCCCTCCCACACAGAGACTAGGTCAGTCTTCCCAATTCCCAGCTCTGACCTGTCATTCCCCTCTCCAAATCATCGAAGGCTTCTCAAGGCCAACAAAACAAAGACCCAGCTGCTTCGCCAGTTCTTCCAGGCCTCCCTCTCTGTCCCCAGAAGACCTTTCCACTGCATTCCCCACTTCTCATGGCTTTTGGGTTATGCCGTTCCTCAGTGCTTTCCTTCTCCCTACGGAATGCAGCCCTATGAACTCCTCACCACTGCATCTCCTCAGTGTCTGGGTCCTCCTCACCATTCAGGGCTCAGGTCATCACAGATGTTATCTTCTCCTCCTTGAAGCCTTCCTTCACCCCTCTCCCCATGCCCCGGAGGTCTACTTGACGGCGTTTTCGCTCCTAACTTTCCATTCTCGCCTCTCTCCTGTACATACAGGCTCTCCCTTAGACTGTAACCACGAATGAGCCCATCCATCTCCCCAAGTCTGTGTCTACTTCATCTGTGAGTATCTCAGAGGTCTAGGACAACATCTTGAATACAACTGAGTATTCAGTAAACATCTGATGGATTGAGTATTTCCTGAGAATTAAAAATCACCTGAAATTAGCTCTAAAAGGATAAAACTTTTGAGAAATGGATACAAGATTGCCAACTTTTTATTCTGCCAAGTAAGGTCATTAAAAATAACTGCCTCTTGATCTCACCTTCATAAAAGCAAAGACATTTTATTTCCAAAAAAGTAGAAAAGGCAGACAATCTCCAAATAAGAAGAGTTCCTTAACTTGATATTTAGTGTTATAAAAAATGACTCCATTGTTCTTATTTCTGTTTCAGTCCCCATGGGCCAGTGAAAACTTAATCCATGCACACGAGCTGGTGTTTGGAAGCAGCTGCTCTAAAGGCGGGCAGCACCATGGGCTGGCGGGAGAGCGGGCTTAGGAATCCAATGCCACCACTTCCTCACTCAGCGGCTTTATTTGTAAACCAACAAACCACCTTTTACTAGGCTATGAAATCTACAAAGATGATAGCTAAGCACTATAAATATGCACTTTCCATACCTTACTATATTTTATCTTCATAGGTCCCCTAATAGGTAAATATCTTCATTATGCCTGCTTTACCAAAGAGACAACTGAGGCACAGGGAGCCAGTCAGGTGGCCAAGCTCACACAGCTTCACGTGGCAGCCCTGGGGGGCTGGTTCCAGAGTCTTATGCTTTTAACCATTCTGCTATAAACTAAGGGGAAATAGCCATCTACATTTTTTTAAGCCAGAGGCTCAAATTTGGGTTATCTTTTATCTACGAAGTTCAGTGTAGTAGTATCTTAAACCTCTTACCTGGACCCTGAAAAGTCCTGGCTGAAGAGCACAAAAGAACACTTTGTATCCCTAATCACAATGGGCGGCCCGGCTTCCCGCCCCAGGGTGGAACCCCACCCCCCCAGCACCCACAAATTATAGAACCATACCTGCCTAAAGCAACTTCAGGGGTACGAAGATCAGAAATATGTGTGGTAGGCACAAGTGCACAATGAGAATTATGCACAAGTCTAGAGAAATATTTTCTAGTTCCCACACCAAAAACAAACTCCATGCTCTATATAGGACAGACCCAGGGAGTCCACAACCACGGGCACCCCCCATGACCTGCTGTCTTGACATGAATACAGCCATGTTTGGCCGCTCCATTGACCTACAGCCACCAACACAAAAAGAAATATAAAAGCTGCTTTCTGCGTGGTGGGAACTGGCCCTTCTCTCACGGAGGGAGTTGCAAGTTGTAACATTTCAAGGCTCTTGGAGCGTCGTAGCACGGGATGGACTGGCCATCTGTGCCGGGCTAGGACGATAACCAAAGAGAACAATGCACATACACAACTACTGGGCTGGGACGTTAGCCAGGGGGCTCAGTGCATGTATGCCACTGATAACCATTTTGTGCATGGGAACACTAAATGCTTGCTCTGCAAACTCTGTAATTGCTTACTCTGAAAATTACTGATGGTATAAAAACTGCTGGAAACTGAGCCCTAGTGAGAGTTCCACCTGTGGAAGGGACACCTTGCCCAGGACGTGTGATCCTTGCCCAGCCGCGTCGATTGACAGGACTCTCCCGGCAGTGGGGTGTGGATATTGTGAGTTTTTGATTTGATGTGAAATAATTGATTTGATATGAAGTAATTGATCTGATGTGTTCTCTTTTCGGTCAACCTGGTGTTTCTCTTTCTGGTTGATGTGTGTCATTTCTCTTCAGCCGATGTGGGTGTTTTCCCTTTCCAGTCGGGCTGATGTTTTTTTCCCTCTTAATATTTGACCTATTTGGATCTGTTTGCAGACTATCGCCTTTACTATCCTCTATATAATAAAATATACCTTCAGTCCATTTGTTTGGAGTGGAAAGTGTCTTTTACATCTCCGATCGAATCCCCGAACCTCTCATAACACCTGCTCACCATACCTCCAGCCATCCAGTGGCTTATGCTATGGGAGAAGTCTTCTGGCCTACTTTTGGCTCTAGGCTACATATGTCACAGAGATGTGCCAAGTAAGTGGCCTTAACAGGCCTCTTGACCCCAAAGTAGTGACTCTTCCTTCCCTGAGGAAGGTTGAGAGTTTAGATCAGGCGGAGTCACTCAAGAAAACACTTCCACACATGCTACAAAGCATCTTTCGAAATCACCTACAGCTAGAAGCATCTATTTAAAGCAATGGCTTCGAACTGTGCTCAAAACCATGGAGGTGACTCCAGGGCCAGTGGGGTGGATCTCCTGTACTTCTATACTGCTACTGCCACCCCTCCAAGCAGCTCCATTAATAAACCTATCCATCAATCAAGCAACAGACAGAAGATTCTTCCACTTAACCAAAAATAACCAAAAAAATAAAAAATAAATAACAGATTTGGAAATTACTCATTTGAAGACAGAGATCAAAGCCATCATACATGGGTCTAACGCCTAGCCTGAACTGAAGGGCAGCTGTGGGGCCCACATCAGCTTCTGGCACAGAGGCCCGGGCAGTGCTGACATGGTGACAAGGCAGTCCTTCACTTAACATGGAACCCACACACAAGCGCCCACTGAGGGGCCCTTATTTTTGCTTTTATTGAGCTGCTTGTTTAAATAAAGACTTAACATTTTAAATATAGTAATGCCAACACCAAGAATCTTGTTTTCTCTGTAGGGTCTCCCAAACGCCAAGAATTCATTTGCTGAAATCAGTTTTCTTTCCCACAAGCTAAATACTTCATTATTGCCTGAATTCACTTTATTGGAGCTCAGCAACAGGGCAAGGGGGATTTTACCGCTTTTGGTTCTATCACCACATCACCCTTCTTCATGTTTTCCAGTTCCTGTAACAAAACCACAATTCTACCAGCAAAGGGAGAGGAGAGAGAGTAAAAAAGAAAGCCATGAAACTGTTAAAACCGCCATTCTCCATCTCGTAAACATTTTTCTATTTATCGGCCTTTCATTATATGTGCAATCTTATTATCCCTGCACAGTATCAAAGTGACATCCGTCAGGGTCACCCTATAAAATATACATTGGCAATGTAACATTTAATGACGGGAACGGGACAAAAGATGAAGGATGAGAGAGGGTGGCATGCTGCAGGATGTTTTAAAGGGATCATCAGTTATATCTGTGCATTTCCCGAGGTGATAACTGAATGACAGGGGCTGCAGGGAAATCCATTTTTGAGCTCAGAAAGGATAGTTAGGAGAAAAATGTTTTGTATTGGAAGCATGTAATGACTGCCAGGAAATGAGAGCAGCTACTCTAGCAACATTGCTTCTTATATTTTATGGTTTTTATGGACGCACAGCAAGTTATCAAGTACAATCCATTTCTGCAAGTTGAATTTTAACATAAAGGACAGATTTCCTCATTATAAAGAACAGAGGGAAAAGGGTATTTAATTTTGTCATTGTATCACATTTGTTTAATAAAAGAAGTAGAAGCAAAGATTACTCTTCAAAGCACAAAAACACAATTAGAGCATGACATTCTCCTTGTTAGATGTGAAACTGTCATCTCTTCCGCCTGAATTTTGGATTTAACCTAAGGCAAAGATCTTAGATAAATCCAGACAAGCTTACAAATCAAATTTGTGCTTATCTGTGCTCATATCTTACACACGTGGCCAGCGGCTGTTTCATAGTGGCTTTTGGCACAAAAGAACTCCAGGAAGGAGGGTGAGAAGACAGCAGCTATCTTCATGCAAGCTGTTGTGTCCCCCGCTCAAATTCCTATGTTTAAGTCCTAACCCCCAGTACTCAGAATGTGACCATATTTGGAGACAGGGTCTTTAAGGAGGTAATTAAGTTAAAATAAGGTCGTTATTGTGGGTCCTAAGTCAATGTCACTGGTGCCCTTATAAGAGGAAATTTGGACACAGATGGGTAAAGAGGGAAGACCATGTGAAGACACAGGAAGAAGACAGCCATCTATAAGCCAAGGAGAGAGGCATCAGAAGAAACTAACTCTGCTGATACCTTGATCTTGGACCACTAGCCCCAGAACTGTGAGAAAATCAATTCCTGTTGTTTAAGCCACCCAGTCTGTGGTATTTTGGTAGGGCAGCCTCAGCAGACTCATACACAAGCCTAAGGACGGGGCATCATGGTTAGCTTCTAGGAAGGGAGGTGCAGGGGAGGTGACGCCCACCAGACCACAAACTCCTCCAGGCTGTGAGAAGAGCTTACAGAGCTGACTGCCAGCAGAGGAGGACCAGAGTTTGGGGGAAAAGAACAGGTGTTAAAGAGGAGCAGCAGTGTGGGAAAGTGGTAAAATAACTGGCCACTCACAGCTCTGGCCACCATGTGGGCACTTAGGCCCCCTACAAATGGGGGCCAAATCTCCCAGCTAATTCTAGCAGCTCTAGATGGCAGATTACCACCAGGTTACCTCACAACTGCTTAAGTGTGACCCAGGAGAACCAGACCAACTCCAGAACACCTCACAGATGCCTTGGATATAAGACAGTTGGCTAACTTGGAGGGACCTAGTGGGAAGGAAGAGGACCATAAGATGGACAAACTGCTGTCAACAGAATACAAAGGGAGAATTCCCCCAGACTTGTTTTTAAACCACTTAATTCTTCTAGTCAGTTCCCACAGGAAAGAGCCAGGATCCATCACATTTGTGCTACCCCCAGCATGGTATTCCCCAGAAGCTGTGATCAAAGGTTATGCAGCCTACATTTCAGGGACAAGCAAACATGCGAGGCACTCTGATCACAGCAGCTCGGTGGTCCTGGGGGTCTCCAAGAGATCGTTCTGGGTTACTCATACGAACACGCATGCCATAGTTTAGAAAACAACTTGTGGATCTCATAATTGAAGTTTGTGATATGGGCTCAGAGGGCTTACTCCTCCTGGTTTATATCTTAAGTCTCCCCACGGGTTCTTGTCAGAGGTCGGCTGGCTCCCCCAAAGAGGCCCAGGGGTGCGTGGTTGGCACTACTACCCCATGCAGGCTGTTACGGGTATGGAGCCTGCAAGGGTGCACAGATAGCTGCTCACTGGGGACTCCGTCGTTAACTCGGCTGCTTGGGGAAGCTGCTCCCTTGACATCCCCACCCCTCAAAGGGAACTTAAGATTATGCTACCACTATGGGGCTGATTACTCAGAGGAGAGCTAGGAGTTCGCCTGGCCATTTAATAAACATCTTGAAAAAGCTGGATGGACCAAGATTTCTGAAACAAACTATGTGGTAGGAAGACTCTCCAGGGCTGACTGGAAGCTCTTCCCTCTAGTGCAATATGGCACAAACTTATAATAAGCATGCCTTACGTTTGCATCAAAATCCTGGCAACTCTTGTTCTGGAGACAAATCACCAATGTCATCATCATGGGTGACCTCATCACCCGCTCTACCCACCCTCCTCTCCCCTGGACTGATGTGGGGTGTGGCAGGAAGAGGTACGGCAAAGTGCTCCCAGGGAATACCTTAACCATCCCCCAATTTTATGTTGAGATTGGTTTGAGACATGAAGATATTCTCAGCCGGCTCTTGGGAAGTAATTTTTTCTCCTTGCCCCACATGTTGTTAAAAGATCACTCTTGGGCATTAGCCATTTCTAACAAAACGTCGCACAAAGGGAGGGACATTGACAGATGAGCTCTGCATTCTTATTACTCAAACCTGAGATTCCAGAAACAACTCTAAAAAGCCAACGAACTTTTCACTAATTCAAGAGCTTTAAAAGCTTATGAGTTTCCAGTTGCAGAAAGCCTCGGAAACTAGTCTTTATCCAGTTCTGCTTCATTTTCCCAAAGAAGTCAAAACCCTTTGCAATGAAGGAGAAAAGAAAGCAGAAATTTTTCTGTAAGGCAACTCCAGACTTGCACTCATGGCCAAGGAGCCCTACTCCGCTGACAGAGAAGCCAAAATCAGGGTGGAGAACAGGATTTCCGAAGAGACATCCCTCAAGTCCATGGTCCTGGAAAAGCTGCTTTGACATCTGCCAGGACCTGTGCAGCCTCCATTTCCAACTATATTCACCCTGGGAAAAAGGGGATTGGTGGCTTTCCCATTTGTCCTGACTTCTGGCCTGCTGGCCCTAGGTGCAGGCTCCTGGAATGCCTTTCTCATGGTTGCTGCTAGCCCACTCCCTCAGCTCCATCTGTTGTAATCCTAGCCATCTTTTAGCGCATCTAGTCATATATGCCACCTCCTACATGATCTCCTTTCTGACCCACAGGGAGCAAGTTTCTTAAGAGCCTCTTCCCATGAATACCAACTCTCTCTCAGTCAGTCGTGACCCTGTTACGGCTCATCTGTCACTGAATCTGGTAGAATAGTTAAGTTGCGTGTATGACTTGATTCCCCTCCTCTCCATCTCCTAATGGACTCTAAACTGTATGGAGCAAGGGATGTGACCACTCTAAAATCTGTATTCCCAGCAATAATCAGCAGAGTGCCTGGCACAAAATAGGTGCTCAACAAATGCTCACTGATTTGAACTGAGATGTATCACAGACACACCGATATAGGAGAATCAAACTTTACCAGGGAATAAGCAAAACAAAAAAGTCATCGATGTTCATAAGAATGATATATCTCAATTTTAAAGATAAGAAATTTGGAAATCTTTCAGTGAAGCTTTTCAAACTTGAGATAAACATGAGCAGATGGGAAATTAGCATTGAGGATCAAAACTCTTCAAGATTATTATTTCCACAGGACTTTGTGAGTTAAACTAAAAAAAATTCAGCCAAATGAAAAAAATGAATCCCTCAATCCACTTAATTAGTTAAGGTAACTCTCAAAAAGGAAAATCATCTCCCCTTCCCAAGTGATGCTCAAGGGTGAAATGAGAACAAGTGTTCCACAGACAGTGTTGCTTTATGTATACATTGACATGTGCGCTCAGAATTTACTGGAACAGAATCCACTGTGAACCATACACTGTCCCAGGGCTGGGTCTTAACTTGAGCTAACAAAGGTATACTGGGATACTGCAGTCTGGTCCAATGACACTTTGAAACTAAAACTACAACTTCCATTTTTCTGAGGTTTGGTGTTTCCTCATTTCATGCTGTGAGAATCTTCTGGACCTGTCCTGTGTACTCACAAAAGTGGTTTATAATCTTCCTCTAAGGGTTGGTAAAAACACAGGCCCAAAACTCAAAATCAGGAGAAAGTGAGCCATGTACTCCTTTAGGGTGCTAGAGCACACACAGGCTTTCTGCAGGCAGATACCACGAGGCTCCTGGATTACACTTTCAAGGTCACTGTCCTCTGGACTCTCAAGGAAACAAAATCAAAAAAGGACAGCCTGCTGGGCTGTGGCCTGAAGCACCAATGACAAATCACCGCCATGGCAGTGTCTATGCTTCCACCAGCTTGGCTACAGCGATCTTAGGTCCATCTCTGTGTCCACAAGCATCCCAATGTCAGCAGAACGGGTGGCACTCAGAGTTCCCTCCACATGGATGAGAAAATTCACTTCCCAGCTTAGGCCTTGACTTGGTAACCTTGGTCAAATGGTAAACGTGTGTGCGTGCATAGACACAGGGGGACATGCTATTGAGGAGGAAAACAATTAACAATCATTGACTGTCTAGCCTTTCTCCTCATCTGAACCACAGAACTCAGAAAATTAAGTGACTATTTTCTCAATTCTCTTAAGAATGGAACATAACTAGTATCATTCTAGATGCACAAGAAATATGTTAATACATTATACAGTGGATGCTTAGAACTCAGAATGAGAAAGGTGGCCACTGGCTGTGCAACCTTGGAAAGGTTACCTAACCCCTCTGGGCCTCTGTTTCTTCATTTTAAAAATAGAGAAAAATATGGGGCCAGCCTGTGGCCTAGTGGTTAAGTTCAGTGTGCTATGCTTTGGTGGCCTGGGTTCGGTTCCTAGGCGTGGACCTACACCACTCAGCAGCAGCCATGCTGTGGTGGTGACCCACATACAAAACAGAGGAAGACTGGCACAGATGTTAGCTAAGGGCAAATCTTCCTCAGCCAAGAAAACAAAGGAGAGCTGATGCATATAGTGCTCGGCATATTGTAAAAGACACATAAATGTTGGTGTTTATTATTATCTGATATATGACACTGGAACAACCCAAAAGAGCGCAGTGGTGGTGGCTGGCTGCAATACTTGTTCTTTTGCCTGACTGGAAAATAACTGCATCACCAAATAAAACACCAAGTCCCAAGCAAGAGAAAGCACCCAAACTTAGTATTCCTCTAGAAATAGCAAAAGCATTATATATTTTTAAAATTTTTACTCAAAAAAGTGGAACTGGGTGAAAAAGGTACAATTATATTTGAGAAGAAACAAGGATCTGAATGGTTCAAATGCTTACACTGGCCTAGGAGATGAACTGGCTGTATTTCTGGGCTGGCCACACTCACTCCTGGAGTCACGGGTACAGTCAAGCTCTGGTAACACCAGAAACCTCACCAATGTGGCCAAACAAGACCTGCACACCCCAGGTCAGCACCTTCTGTGGCAAATGACCACTTCTCATCTGCACCTGTTAACCTATATTCAGCACAAACCAAAACACTCCAACAAGCCAGAATCTACCTCTGGAATACAGTAAAGCAACACATAAGGCTTTACCTGCCGCATCCCTATTCCTGTACTGAGTTCCTCCCAATCCTCCGCTTACTAGTGATGTGTCCATGAGAAGGTTCGTTAACCTCTCCGAGACTCTATTTCCTCATCTGTAAACAACTAGGGATGGCTCAATGGTAGCTCCCTCCTTTACAGGTTGTGGTTGGGATTAAAGTGCCTAAGAGGGGCCTGGCATATACGTTCAATAAATAACAGCTATTATTTTTATTCTGTTTCCATTTGGGAAAAGGACTAGAAACTTAAAACTAAGTTCAATTTAAAAGTAAGTTCAACTTAAAGGACTATATTAATTAACTGTATGAAAAAGAAAAATCTTTCAGGGGCTGGCCCAGTGGCATAGCAGTTAAGTGTGCGCACTCCACTTCGGTGACCCGGGGTTCGCAAGTTCAGATCCCAGGTGTGGACTGACGCACCGCTTGTCAAGCCATGCCATGGCGGCATCCCATATAAAGCAGAGGAAGATGGGCAGAGATGTTAGCCCAGGGCCAATCTTCCTCAGCAAAAAGAGGAGGATTGGCATCGGATGTTAGCTCAGGGCTGATCTTCCTCACACACACACAAAAAACCTTTCAAAGAATAGTCTCTGTAACTGACTTCCTTCCTCTATCATGTCTCCCAAAAACTACAGGTATACAGTCAAAGAAGAAGGGAATGTTAGACACAGTAAATGATAATGGCGTTTTGGGCAAGGTCACAGTATGAAAGATGGCACAGGTCAAAGAGATCAGCACTCTCCTTGAAGATCCCAAACAGAACCATCAGAACAGCAAATACCTACCTACCTAATAACCTCACTGAGGCAACTTCAGAAGTCTCATCTCTGCCCAGCCCTTGCTTCCATTCTTAGATAATCAACAAGAGAATGAGAATACATTGTATCACCAAACATTTCAGCAGGAATGAGAACAAAACCAAGAGCAGAGTAGGTTACTCTGGGGTTTACCAGCTGTCCCTATACTTCAATGCAGAATTAGCTTTGATGGACAGACTGGAAAGGCCCATCTTGGGGGATTTGTAACATCTCATTATTTAATCTCATGATGCCATAACTCCACTCCTAAAAGTGTCAAAGAACATATATTCATGTTCAAAATTATAACTAACTACAATGAATTCTATTACTGAACTTTAAAAACATTCTCTTACGATAATGTGGAACATACTGGAGTGTGACAAACCCCAGATTGAAAATTGCTGGCTTAGATTACAAACTGTCTAAGCAGAAAGAAAGTCTAAAAGACTCCCCAGGAGTTTAAGCTAGAAAGAATCTGTGTTTCTGATGCTGAGCTGAGGATCACTGTACCACCCCAAAGCATCCTTGGGCCCACTGACTCAGGGGGTCCAGGCTCTACAATCTATTCGACATCGTGGCTGTCCCTCTGCCACTCTGTTCTGTGTAATCAGGGAATGTGTGAGGCAGGATGTTTGTGAAGTTCAGTCTATCCCTGAGTTATATGTGTCCTCTTCCAGCTGTCCCCCTTTTCCCCTCAGGACACAATGTCAATTCTGAATGCTTTCCCATTACAGGGGTTGTGCTGATGTGTCCAGAAAATTAATGTGCTGCTCTGGATGCACTGGGGTACTAAAGCACCTGCATCCCAACACTGCGTTAGTAAGACAAGCAAGGATCCTCTCCTGGGAACTCAAGCAATCATTTCAACAGTGACTCACATATGGCAGCAAATAAAGAGGCAAGTGTTAGCTGCTTAAGGCAACAGCAGAGATAAGAGGCTATATACTAACCCCAGATAAGAGGAAAACTGGCCTGATGAGTATCACTTAAAAATTCTTGTCACATATGATCCAGCCTTTCTGGATCAGAAAGGCTCTGATGCCACAACCAGATGCTTTCAAGGCATTTTCCTTGCTCTCTCTGGTTATAGGAAACAGCACAGTTCTGTACACTTTTACTCAATTGTTCAGAAAGGCTGCTAATAAAGAAGTCAGGCTACATGTTTTTTAGTCCCATGACTTAAATTCTAACAAGTCTCAGCTAAACTTTACATCTCACTCCTGTGGGCAAGAGTGAGAATGGAATATGATCAGTGCTCCTGGGTAACAGGTTAATAACTGGCCATCAATGTGCCAAACATGGGATGAAACCACAGTCACTTCAACAAAAATCTAAAAATGAACCCAAAGCAGTCTCCAACGCGTCCGTCTTGCTCTCCAGGGCCTGCCTGCCCACAAGCAGTTCCGCAGGGCTATTTTTGCCAGCCACCAGGGTCTTGGGTCGTCCATCTTCCATTCCCGGAATTCCTAGCAAGACCAGGTCAAGTGTGGCCTCCAGCCTATGCTGCTCTTCTGGGGGGTCGGGAGTCGGGGGGCGTCCGGGATGATACAGTTCCTGAATTGTTCTAATGGTATTTTAGAATTTAACATGTTTGTTGTCTAAAATCAAACCAAAATGGATTACACAAATAAATAAATAGTTGACCAAATAATACCAACACCATTACATCTCAGTGTAATGACTGAGTTGACTATTAATATTATATATTTTTTTGTGTGTGAGGAAGATCAGCCCTGAGCTAACATCTGATGCCAATCCTCTTCTTTTTTCTGAGGAAGACTGGCCCTGGGCTAGCATCTGTGCCCATCTTCCTCCACTTTATATGGGACGCCGCCACAGCATGGATCAACAAGCGGTGCGTTGGTGCACGCCCGGGATCCGAACCGGCGAACCCCGGGCCGCCACAGTGGACCACGAGCACTTAACCACTTGCGCCACCGGGCCGGCCCCGACTATTAATATTTTTAATGACGCCCCTTGGTCCCTTCTCTCAGGGTCTCTGGCTGCCTGCTTGCCCTTTACCCAAATAGAGGGTCAGGTCTCCTCAGGAAGCCTCAGATAAAGCACAGCCCCTGATAAGTCACAAATGATCCAACAGAGACCTGGTCCAATTCTTAAAAACTGAATGGTAGTGGTGCAGGCTACTGTGGAGTTTTAAATTCTGCTTTATGCTAATTCACAAATAAAAATACAGGAATTCCCTGGGGACCAAAAGGACCCAAATATCAGATAATGTTGTACTTCTAGCTCCTGGTGGCAAAACAAAACAACACAATACAAAACAACACAATACAAAGCAAACCCATGGCCTGAGGAGGCCTGATCAGCTACTTGGTGAGCTTTTATCTCCTGAAAGGAAGACACCTACCCACAAAAAACCCTGGTTCAGGGGATTCAAAAGAAATGCAAAGTAGCAGCAGTTTCCAAGCTTACAAGCAGGTAAGGAAAGGAATTTAACATGAATTTAATATGCACTTCTGTCCCAATTGGTCAAAATACCAGCATATTTAAGAAAACTTGGGATACTGTGGTTAACTAATCTCTCCTTAAAAATTATTTAGAGTCAGAAAGCCAAAAAAAAAAAAAAATATATATTGTTGCACTCTGTATAAAACTTAAGGAGACAATAGAGCCAAGAAAACTTCCCAGGAACCTCTCTCATTCCGAGCCAAGATATACTTCCCACATTTGGCCATTACTAATAATAAGAGCATTCACAAGCTCCTATTAGCTCGTGCAGCACTGTCCCATAAAGACATTAAAGCCACGCAAGCAAGGCTTCCCACTCCACGGAACTCCCCTCTGAAATGCAGCCAAAGCAGAAAATCCCAAATAGCCAGAGTTTCCTTTCTGGAGGCAGCAAATTGAGCAGTGGCCCCAAACTCTTTAGGGTTGGATTTTCAAGTCAAGTTTACTTCAAAGACATAACATAGGAGACAAAGGTTCTGAAATCTATTCTATGTCCTTTCAAGGGAAGACTGCGACTTGGGATGCAGGAAATAGTGTGAAGAAATATTTCATAATGTGACTTGGAGGGATTGTCCAAGGAGGAAAGGGAGGAGTAAGGAAAGCCCAAAACTCAAATGGATCTAGAGATGCAATTCAATGCAATTTCATTCAAAACCCCAACAGGTTAGTTTGTGGAGCAAGACAGGCAGATTCTAAAAACTTGAAAGAAGAGAAAAGGGCCAATAACCAAAATATTCTTGAAAAAGAACAAAGTGGAGGACTTGCCACACCAAATATCAACAATTATTCTAAAGCTAGACAGCAAGGTACTGCAACAGAAGTAGTCAGACCAACGGAACAAAACAGAAGCCAGAAACAAATTCACGCATTTCTGGAAATTTCATTTTTGACAGTTGGCAATATAAATTAGTGGAAAGAAGGATGGACTTCTCAAAAGACAGTATTGAGACACCTGGTTATACACATTAAAAAAAACAAAACTGGTCCCCTACCTCACACCACACTCAATAACCAATTCGAGGGGATTAAAGACTTAAATATGAAAAGCAAAATTATCAACTTTTAAAAGACAATAAATATAGCAGAATGCCCTTACAACCATAAAGAAAGACTTCTTAAACAATACAAAGTCAAATCATAAAGACTGATATTTAACTACATTAAAATGAAGAACATACTACTTCTACTATAAACAACATGAAAAGATAAGCCACAAACTAGAAGCAGGTATTTGCAACATATATTATTTAAAATAAAGAGTATCTAGAACTCTTACAAACCAAAAAGAAAAAGACAATCAATTGAAAAAGGAACAAAAGATTCACATAGGTCCTTCATGGAAGAGGAAACAAAATGGCCAATAAATGCATTACAAGATGCCCAGTATCAGCAGTAATCAGGGAAATACAAATTAAAACTACTCGATGGGGCCTGCCCCGTGGCGTAGCGGTTAAGTGTGCGCACTCCGCTGCTGGTGACACGGGTTCAGATCCCAGGCGCGCACCAATGCACCACTTGTCAAGCCATGCTGTGTCGGCATCCCATATAAAGTGGAAGAAGATGGGCACGGATGTTAGCCCAGGGCCAGTCTTCCTCAGCAAAAAAAAAAAAAAAAAAAAAAAGAGGAGGATTGGCATAGATGTTAGCTCTGGGCTGATCTTCCTCAAAAAAAAAAACTATGAGATATTTCAAACTCACAGTACTGGCAAACATTTTAATGTCTGACTATCAAGTATTACAAGGATGTGAAATTACTGAAACTCATAGAGATGGAAAAAAACTGGCTTTATTTAGTAAAACAGAAAATATGCATACCTATAGCCCAGAAATTGTATTCCTATGTATACCGTAAAGAATTCCTTTTGTACACACACCAGGAGACATGTACAAGAACACCCACAGCAGAACCGTTTGTAACAACAAAAAACTAGAACAAACTGAAATGTCCATCAACAGCAGAAAATATAAGTAAAATGTGTTATATTCATACAATGCTGTGAGACACTATAGAACTACACACAAAATAGTTGAATCTCAGGATAAAGGTGAATGAAAAGAGCAAGGTGCAGAATATTCTTCCTCCCTTATTCCATTTACATAAAGTTCAAAACCATGCAAAACTAAACAATATACTGTATAAAGATACAAATATTTGAGGCAAAACCATAAAGAAAAGGAAGGGGATTACAAAAGAATACTCAGGATGGTGGTTATCTCTGAGTGGAGAGGACAGGGAATTGGATGGGGAAGGAACACCCTAGCAATCTTAAATTTTGTGGTAGTACATGGGAATTCATTATGTTCTTATTTTTATACCAAACCTATGTATTTTATAAAGGTTCTTCTGTAACTTCTCAATATTTACTAAAACAATGAAAAAAACCAAGATTGTCAAACATTCCAATTCTGTCATTTAAAAAAGGGTTTTCACCTCTACAAAGTATTTGGAAGTTACAGGCAAGTACTTCCTGTTCATTAGACAGCAGGGTAAGTAAGGGGCTTATCTTCTGCCCCTGCTCAACCGTTTCTGCACTGCTAATAGCCTCTCTCCTACCTGCTCTCACTTTTCTCCATCCCCACTACCTGCCCATTTAAAGGGTGCTGTCTGAGCCCCCAGGGCATATCTGCTGCAGGGTGGCTTACACTTTGGTTTTCTGCATCTACCCATGTGCAAGCTCTTCCAGTGCAAACGTGGGCCTGCGTCTGAGACCTTTCCTTCTGTACTTGCTCCAGTGTTAGGATCATTATTTTCCTGAGTGTTGTAATATCTTAAGGAAAGTGTGGTGCTCACAAAATGACACTTCTTAGAAACATGTGTGTGCTGAGAAGGGTGACATGAAGCCCCTCCCCCAGGTTAGTCTTCAAATTTACCCAAATCAGCTTAAAATAAGGGGAGCTGTGCTTCTAGATAAGGCCAAAAATGACTACTCCATAGATATCAAGTTTCCAAATTAATCTACAGGACAAGCAGGCTCAAGTGGTATGAAGAATATGTCTCTGAACTCAAGTCAACCCACTCTTACGTTCGTGTAAAACCTGGAAAACTAAATATGTATACGGAGAGACAAGGTACTAACAACCCTCCTCCCCAACATCTGCTGGGTATGCCACATCACTGCCTTGCTCTTCACTCACAGCCATTTCAGAAACCTTGCCATCTCATTCATATATTTAAGATTTTTGTTGTTGCTCGGCTCCCCGGACACACCTACTTGAGTGAAGCCCAGCAGGGGCAGACAAGCATGCAAGAGCCACGGTTGCTGCTCAGTTTCTCAACTTCCACGCTTGACCTGCTACCCATTTCCATATTGCAGCTTAAAAATAAATAAATAAAAAGAAAAAACAAATTTGATATTATTTCCTTGTTTGAAGTTTTTTAATTGGCTTATCATAAAAACATAATGAGGTGTTCAAGAGCGTGGACTCTAAAGTCAGACTGCCTGAGATCAAATCCTGGCTACGTTACTTTATGCACTTGGGCAACTTACATAGTCTCAAGTCTATGAGGTCAATGAATCAATGCATGTAAAGCACCTAGAACAGTGCCTGACACAACAGAGGCCCTCAGGACATGCTACTACTGCTGGCGCCTGCAAGGTCACCACGATCTGACCCCTCCCCATCACTTCTACCTTGTCCCTCTCCATTCTCCTTTTTGCCCAAAACACCACCACTACGTGTATTTTCTTTCAGTTCCACCTGAGCTCCAAGCTCATCCTATTCCAGGGTCTCTGTACAGGCTGGTCCCTTAGCCTCCGGGGCTCTTCTGACTCCATCCTTCCCCCTTCATCCCTGGGGTCATAATTTAAATGAAACGTCGTCAGACATATCTTTATTGAAATTAAGTCCTTCTGTTATATATCCAGTACTTTTCCTTTTTAGCACGTTATCAGAATTTATAACTATGTACTTAAGGGATTATTCAATTAATCTGTCTTCTTCATAGATTTAAAATTCCATGAACCAGGGAATCTATCTTTTATTGAGTGCTATACTTCTAGCATCTAACAACACAATGTTAGCATTCTGTAGCTATCAATAAATATTTGCAAAATGAATGAGTATAAGCGAATCTAATACCAACTTAACTTATCTTTTAAGAAACAGCCTAAAAGAGCATTTATATGCTCAAGAGGTGACAAGTTAAGCATAGTGATACATTCCTCTGAGATATGAGGGCACTGTGAGAAACAGAAGTCAGCAAAATACCATACAATTTAAAAATCAAAAAGTCTAATCTAACTAAATCCTTTCTTTATCTTTGTAGTCTGATATTTTTACCAAACCTTGAAACTGAATATGTTTCAGTTTAGGATAAGCACTCTTTTTCCTCTTCCTGGGTCTCCTTTTTCATTTTCTAGCTTCTTCTACAAATTCAGCACAGAACACACGTGCTCTTCCACGTCGACACTGAGCACCTGCTTTGCACACCATCCACGTCGCTTCCATTCTTCCTTTTACCAGCTTTAATTACGGTCCCAAAGCATTCGTAATCCACACTAGTGGTGGAGCCCGTCTACAAGGGATGTGAGACCCTAAAGAGTTATTGTGGCCAGCATTTGTTACGCCAGCATACCAAGAGCAAACACCTGCTGCACGTTGTGGTGAGAACACTTCTATCAACGGGGCCATCTTGTCTGGAAGATCACAAAACCTGGCAGGAGTTTGGGGATGAAAGTGTCAGCCATTCATGAAGCAGCACTCTGACCAACGCAAGTAACATGCACAGAAGGACATGGCTGCAGAGAACAGGATGTGCCATCTCAGTGATCATTTTCAAGGGCTTCTATTTCATAGAAAATAATATAAGAATTTTAAACTATGTAGAATATGGTCAAAAATACACTTTGATACTACCCAGTGGAGATGTGCACTAAAAAAAAGCAATGAAGTTTATCATGAAGTATGAGAAGGAGTATGTGGTAGACTTATTCATAAGAAGGAATAGCGAGAGGCACAGACAGGATTTCCACAGGATTAGTCCCTAATTGACCACACACTCAATCTACCCTAGAGGACAACATTACTTTGCCAAATATTGTCTTACACTTTGCATTACATTATCTTAATCTTTCCAGACATTTCTGTGAATTTTTTAGCCTTAAGCCTTTTCTTTAAGTTCACCAATTGTTCTGGAAGGATCCAAATATAACAGTTCTTATCTCCATCCTCACATTAAGGGAAATAAATGCCAAGGAAGATGCAGTGTCCTATTTGGTGAGGCATGAGCCATGCATCTGCATTTTGGCCTCAGAGCTGTGGCCTGACAGCAAGCAGTGGTCTGGGGGATCTCCTTTCTCTTGCTGACTCAGCCTAAAAACCCGCTAAATTGCTCTGGGTGAACACTCCCCCTTTCTCATGTCTCACTGAATTCTACTTACAAAATGGGGTGATTTCTGGCCTTAACAGGTCAAGACGCTTTAATAATAACAAAGAATGTTCTGTATTATTGGCATATTGGGCCCCTCCCAACAAAGGGACCTAAGCACAAACAAGGCATTATTTCTGTTATCATCATCAGCTGAAGAGCATAGGTAAGATAAAACAATAACCCTCAACCCTGATGCACCCAGAACTGGGCAACTAAATAAACCAGAGACAATTTAATCAATGAAAGTTTAATGGCATCAAATTACAGTCATGTGCTACATGACAATGTTGTGGTCAACAAGGAACTGCATATACCACAGTGGTCCCGTAAGATTAGCACCATACAGCCTAGGTGTGTAGTAGGCTATACCATCTAGGTGTGTGTAAGTATACTGCATGATGTTCACACAATGACAAAACTGCCTAATAACATGTTCTTCAGAACATATCCCCATTGTTAAGCGAGACATGATTGTAACTATGGATTTACTATTATCCTGGTAAAAATGAAAACTATAAACTTGAGTTTAAAATATCTCAAGATATTAAAAAGTAAGAATATCTTTTTAAACTCCCTTTGTTTTCTCTGTTGATAATCTGGGGGACTATTAGAAGCTTCAGCTAACAGGAGCTCAAGGCTCCTACCCTGAAGACTGACCACCACCCATGTCTACCCAGCAACTTCCACAGCAGTAATCTTCTGCAGCACAGTCCAAGGAAAACCCTTGGTTTCTCTATTAAGGGCCTCTGAGAACCTGAAGACAGCAATATATAGGGGGGGTGACTAATACTTTGGGAAGACTGAATCAACTGCATTTCTTGACATTCTATAATTCCAAATTTCAATATCTAATTCAAGTTCTCTAACTGCCATGGACAGGACAGAACCAAAATCCAAAATCAATTCACACAATTCCTCTTGGGCACACAACACTGTTATACAGAGCTTTCCCCATTATTATCTGAGGAGCGTATCAGAAATCTTGATTACAAGTGAGCCAAAAAAAGTGAGCCAAACATACTGTATACAATTCCAAATTGCATAATTCTGAGTAGCATTTTTTGTTTATCAGATTCTCAAAATATTTCAGGTTTAACAACTACATATAGGTAAGATCATTTTGACCATCAAGTACTCAATTAATCCTCACAACTGTCCTAGGATGTAGGTCACGTTATCTCCATCTCATAGAGGAGAAAACTAAAACACAGGGCAATCAAGTAACTTGTCCAAGGACAGAGAGAGCAGAAAAAGAATTCATGCACATTTCCTTTTGCCTGCAATTTTATGTAAGAAGGAAGAAGAGATTACTGCAGAGGTGACAAACTCATCAGTTATGGAAACTTACATCAGGAAGAGAAATGTTTACTACCATTCAGTCCTGAGAGGTGGAATGAGCAAGTAAAAAGTGATGACAAATCACAGCTCTGAGTCCCAACTCTTAGCTGTAAAGTCATCTAATTGCTTCAGGAGATTGTCATGAAGATGAAATAAGATAAAATATGTGAAGCTGCTCTATAAACCATAAAACCCATTACAAGTGTACTTACTCTATCTCCATGTAGCAGTTATCACATGGAGTTACACTTGTTTTTCTTAGTAGACTATGAACATTTTCAGGGTAGAAGAAAGTATCTTACTCATTTTCATATCCTCAGCATCTACCCAAAAAGTCTTCCACAAAGGAAATCAAAATGTCTGCTGAGCAACTGGCTGACTGAATAAATAAATGTAAATAAAATAAAAAAGAAGAAAATACATTTTACAGTCAGTTAAAAAGCATGCAATGTGGGAAGTTTGTTAACTTAGTAATAAACTTCAGATAAGGTGTCCAGCATTCCCCGCTTAATAAGATAATTACATTTTACCCCTCTCCTTCCTCCAAAATAAATCAAGTATTAGGAAACTAAAAATAAACTTAATAATACCAAAGAATGAGCAATTTCCTCTTTGGCCTTGTTTGCATTACTAGTTTAGGGAAAAAAGGAACCGTATTTCCTGCTCAGCTGTGCAGGCATCTGAGGACACTTGAGGCTGGAGGAAGAAAAAGGTGGAGGGGTGCCTGATTTGGAAGAGCAGCATATTTGCTAACGACTTTGAACAAGGTGCTTTGAGGAAACAATGCGAAACCTGTCTGGATCTTTTTGTAAATAGGTTAATTTCCAAAATTCTTTTGTGGGGATGTAAGACATCTGTGTTTCTAAACAGGGAGAGAAAAAAACCAACAACTTTCAAATGAATGCTTGCAACGAGAGTGCAGCAGGAAGGATTAGGGGCTCAACTGGTTTAGCTGATAAGAGGTTTGGATAGAATTAGACAGCAAGAGCTCAAAGAAAATGGGGACACAATTTGGAAAAGGAATGCTCAAAGTATCATTTTAGTATTTATTATTCTGCTCTGACAAGGCACCAGGGACAACTACCCCTCTCTATTTTAAGGATGGCCATTGCATTAACTACTCAGTGAGCAAGTCTTCAAGCCAGTGGTAAGAACCTTCATGATTCACAAGAAGGCACAAAACAATTGGGCAGTGAGAATCTCTGGGCAACACATGATATCCTCTTACTTCTGTCCTCAGGAACACATCAACTCCCATCATAGCATCTGTGGGGAGGCCCTGGGGGCAGGGCTCCTGCTATGGGATCACTTGGGGTCCATTCTGTGATGATGCTGTTTCTGTGTGGCACAAACTTGAACTCCAGCCTCTCGACCTGAATTCAATGTGAGGTTTGTTGTCCGTGCCCAAATTCAAAAGCTGATGAAGTTGAAGAATGCGACACAAACACGACATGGGGTATGTGAAAACTCACATAAAAAGCGCCCGTCCTCTTGAAATCAGTCCCCTATTATCAAATACCAGAGGGGAAACCAGTCCCCTATTATCAAATCCTCTTCCTCTTGACTCGAGTGACGGAATTTGGGAAGAATGCAACAGAATTCTAAAGACTGCTCAGCTACAAGCAGGATTTTCGTGTCCTTTTCAGCTGTGGATAACAATTAAAGCAGTCAGCAGTCTAATAAATCTAGTTTAATTCTAACAGTAGGAAGCATCACGCATTACTCCTCTTTGTAATTATACTTCCAAAGGTAAAGTCAAACTCAAATTAACTTAAAAAAATTTTTATTGAGGTGAAATTCACATAATATAAAATTAACCACTATAAAGTATACAATTCAGAGGTATTTAGTACATTCATAATGTGTGCAGCCATCACCTCTATCTAGTTCCAAAACACTCTCATCACCCCCAAAGGGAGACCCCGTATACCTCATCAAGCAGTCCAAATTAAGATGAAAAAAACTAATGATATTCATTGTGATTAGAGCATTGTTTTTTCCACAAAGTGTCAGTTTATTCATTTTCAATAGAATCTTATATTAAAGGTAAGGAAAAATTCAAAGGGTAGCAGGGACTAATACCTAGAGATATGTTTTCCCATCTGTCATGTGATTTTCACACACCTGGTAAGAAGCTATGCTGAGCAAAGTGCGTGTCCTCCCTGGGAGAAGGCAATAACAGTAGCTCACACTATTCAGTGTTTACCATGTGACAGACACCGCATCTGATGCGCCGCATCAGAAACAGCACAAGACAGTGGCGGAGACTGGTACTCTGTCTCCACTGTCCAAGTTCAAGTCCTGATTCAGCAGGAACTGTGTGTCCTTGGGGCAAGCCAGTGTAACCTCTCTGCCTCAGTTTCCTCACGAGTAATAGGAAGACAGTACTTCAACAGTACTTACACCTCAGGAGTTGCGACACAGATCAAACAAGTTTAAGTGCCTACAATAGCGCCTGCACAGAAGAGCTCAATTTACGTTACCTGTCATCGCTGCTGCCCTACTTAATTTTCACTACAACTCCTTGACGGAGGTTCTAACTGTGCCCCCATTTTACTAGTGAGCAACATAAATTTTGCGGTATCTGAGAGACATAAAAAGCCCCCAGGGGATGAGTTGCAGAGCTGGGCTTTCAACCCAACTTGGAGTTCTGTTTGCTTCGCAACCATGCTATTCTACCACAAAACAAATCCTTCCTCGCCATGTTTACCAAACTAAGCAAAATCATGTGTGAAAGTGAAAATGTAAAAAAACTCAACATATTTGAAACTTTGTAACCAAAATGGCAGCTAACCCAACTTTGTTATTCTTTTGTTTATCACTACCTCCTCAGTTCTCCAAGCCATGGGGATTTGTGTTCCTTTGACATTTATCACCTTTCTCTCCCACATGCAATCAGTTCCTGGGTCTTCTGGTCTTTTCCACCCTCCTGAGCACCTTTAACTTTAATTCAGTATTACAAATATTTCTTAAGCATCTACGTGCAAGGCACTATGGCAGAGATAAATAAATATAAGCAAGACAGTCCCTGCCTTCAGGAGTTCAGTCCAAAAAAAGAGGCATAAGATATAATTCTATAAGATAAAACAGAGACAAATAAATGCCCTAAGAGAGGCACATAGTTCCATGGAGGTTCAAAGGAAGGAGAAACCATAGGAATTACATCCCCTTTAGATCAGGAGAAGACTGATGAAGGAAATTAAGTTCGTAAATGTATAGAGTTTTGTACCTGGAATAACGGAGGGGCAGGCATTCTCGGCAGGAAACCACAGGAAGAAATCTATGACAAGGATGGGAAGCCTGGGTGTCTGGCCAGGCCTTGAGGTGCACAGGTGAAAACAGCAGGAAAGGAGGCTGGGAAAGCTGATTTGAGCCACAATATAAAGCACCTTGAATACCTGGCCAAAGAGTTAGTACTGAATTTGGCAGATGGATTGCCACACTTTCCTTCTGATCCAAGGGCAGCTACAATCTCACCTCCATCAACACTGATACCACACAGGTCTGCCCTCGTTATATCGACATTTATCTATTTTACATCACCACCACACTGCCTTAATTACTCTAGCTTTACAAGTCTTATCTTATAGGGCAAAGCCTATCTCATTTTCCAGAATTTTCTTGCTATTCTTGGGCCTTTATTCTCCCATATAAATTAGTTTCCTGGTTCCATAAAAAACTGTTGAAATTCTGATTGAAATCATATTGAATTTAGATAGTACCGAGAGTAAGGATATCTTTATAATGTTAAGTAGTTTTATTGATCAACATTGCCATATCACCTCTCCATTTATTTTAAAAATACAAGTCTTTTTATTTATGTGTTTTAACGTCATTTTTTTTTAAATAAAGGCCTTACACATCATTATATTTATTGCTAGGAATCTTATAGTTTTTGTTGCCACTGGGAAGAAAATTTTTAATCTATCACATTTTCTACTTGGTTATTGTTGGTCCATAGGAAGACCAATGAGTTCTGATTTTTCAACTACAGCAATTTTCTTCTATTTTCATTTGTTCTACTAATTAAGTCTCTAAATTTTCTATGTATTTAAACATATCAACAGCAAATCACAATTCTGTCTCTTCCTTACCATTCCCTGTGTCTTGTACATGTATGTTTTTGTCTGATTACTTTATATAGAAATTTGAGTACGTAGTCTAATATTAGTGATAACACTAGGCATCCTTATTTTGCTCTTTATTTTAAATTAAGTAGTTCTAAAAGTTTCACCTTTAAATATGATGTTCAGGGGCCGGCCCCGTGGCTTAGCGGTTAAGTGCGCACACCCTGCAACTGGAGGCCCGGATTCGGATCCCGGGCGCACACCGATGCACCGCTTGTACAGCCATACTGAGGCGGCGTCCCACATACAGCAACTAGAAGGATGTGCAACTATGACATACTACTATCTACTGCGGCTTTGGGGAGAAAAGGGGGGAAACAAAGGAGGAGGATTGGCAATAGATGTTAGCTCAGGGCCGGTCTTCCTCAGCGAAAAGAGGAGGATTGGCATGGATGTTAGCTTGGGGCTGATCCTCCTCACACACAAAAATATATATATATATATGATGTTCAATACAGGTTTTGGTAGGTACTCCTTTTCAGATTAAGATTTCCTACTATTCCTAGTTTGCTAAAAGTCATTATAATGAAAAATATTACATTTTATTAAATGCTTTTTATACAACTATTGGGATGATCACATTTGTTTCTCAGTGCATTATATTATGTGGCAAACTATATTTCCAAAGACGGCTGCAACAATATCTGCAGCCTGTATGTGGATGACTGCCCATCCCACACAATCTTCTTTAGTGTGACTTTGTCATTCCACCATCAAAAGACGAAGTCTAACTTCCCTTCTCTTGAATCTGAACTGACCCCAGTGACCTGTTTGTAACTAATACAGTGTGGTAGAAACGAAGCTGCATGACATCTAACGCTAGGTCAGAAATGGCCATGTCACTTCTGCCTGGCTCTCTCAGAAGAGCCAGCCATCATGCTGTGAGAAGCCCAAGCCAAATGTAATGGCCAGGTACAGGTACTCCAGTTGACAGTGCCAGTTGAGCCCAGCTTTAGAGATGACTCTATCATCACAGCCAGGCGCCAGACATGTGAGTAAAGAAGACCACAGCTGTTCACGTCACCCTCAGACCCTTGTGTCTTCCCAGCTCAGGGCCCAGAAATCATGGAGCAGAGATAAGCTACCCTCACTGTGTCCCCTTCAGAACTGCTGATCCATGAGATCCACAAACATAATAAAATGGTTGCTTTACACCACTAAGTTTGGGGTGGTATGACATGGAGAAGATAACTGAAACACTGTGTCAAACTATCCTTGCATTCCTGGGATAAACCCCACTTGGTCACCATGTAGTATTTTTTATACATTGCTGGGTTCAGACTGGTTAATATTTCACTTAGAATGTTTTGTATTTCTGTTCACGAAGTGCGAGACTGGCCTACAATTTTCCCTTCTCAGACTGTCCTTATATGGTTTTGGTATCAAGGGTAAACTGACCTTTTAAAATAAGTTGGGGAGCCTTCTTTCTTTTCCTAGTCTCTGAAAAAGTTTATGTAAGATTTATTTGTTAATTAAATATTGGTACAGTTCATCTATAAAACTGGCTGGGACTGGTGCTGGGAGAGGGGTGCTTAAGGCACTGATTCCATTTCTTTAACGACTATTAACATGTTCAGAGTTTCTATCTTGAGTCACTTTTGATAATTCTTTTTTTGTTTCCCTTTTAAAATTTCCTGTCATAAAAACTTTCACAGTAGTCCTATTCGTTGTTGTTGTGTGTGTTTTTAAAATTCTGTCTGGCTATCTGTACTGGCTCTTCTATTCATTTCTAATATTGTTCACTTGTGGCTCCTCTCTTTTTCTCATGATTTGTCTTGCTTTGCCTATTTTATCAGTATTTTCAAAGATCACCTTATTTTGTAGTGTGGATCATCTCATTTTTTTATTGTATTGCACTAATATCTGCTGTTACCTTTATTATTTCCCTTTTATTACTTTCTTTGGTTGTTCTTTTTCTATTTTCTTTAACAAAATACTCAGCCTTTATACTTCCAATCTTTCTAGGTTTTTAGTAACTTTATTTTTGTGTATGTGTGTGTGTGTGTGTGAGGGAGATCAGCCCTGAGCTAACATCCATGCTAATCCTCCTCTTTTTGCTGAGGAAGAC